>NC_031682.1:802747-1039614 GCF_000149555.1 Fusarium verticillioides 7600
AGCGGCTGTAGTGTGTCCGCTGGGAAACGAAGTGATGGCATTCTGGATCCTCGATTTATCAGGCTGTGTGCAAATTTCGGTGGTGTACATGATTTGGTAGAAACCAACTCCGTTTAGGCCAGTCTTGTTGTGTGTTTTGGCGAGAGAAATATCTGGCATACAAACATCGAGAAAGTAAGGTCTGAAACCTCCGACCAGTTGCTTGAGGGTGACCTGGAAAAGAGACGCCAAAATGACGGACCAGTTCGTTCCAATGATGGCATTGCTCGCATCCCATGCCGACTTGATCCGGAATTGGGCGAGGATATAGGTGATGATAGGTATAGCGATGGATATCAGACCTGATAGCCACGAGGGTAGAATCCAACCGCGATCAGGGTAGGCCCATTGCGGGTAGACAATATCTCCCGAGGTCGCATTAAAGGTAACGGGAAATGTTCGAGTGATGATTACCGGAGAATGATAGATCTAACGAATTAGCAGCGATTAAAAACACAGAGAACAAACATACACCAAAAGCAACGGCTCCAACTACGGCCATGGTGAGTAAATCGCGCCAGTTGACAAGAAACCATTGTCGCATAAACGTCTTGAACTTTTGCTTCTTGGTCTGGGACCTGTTGGCCGCGGCCGAGTTGACTCTTGGGAGGAGAGGCATGACGACCTCTGAGTAACGATATTGAATTTGCAAAAAGAATGTCGCGAGAGAATTAATTATTAGGTCAAGAAGAGAAATGGGGAGAAGAAGATAAGGTAGTCTACGTAGGACAGAGCTTAGCTTGTGGTTGTCGCGTGCCAGTGCCTGCTTCGAGTTGCCTGACGTCATTGGCGTGCTTAATCGATCGGGATCGTAAACCTTTGTGATACAAGCCAGAGACTCATCAAGTCTGAATAAGACACAGTACAACATGAAATAATATCGTTATTGGTATGGCCAGTATGATCTATATAAAACAAAAAACTCCATCGCATGCTAAATCTATCACCATCTATTCAAACGCCGTCCACCATGAATGAATCATCACTTCTTCAACTCTCCAGGCCCCTTGATTCCACTCGCGCGACTGCGAACACGAGAATCATACTTGAGAGTCTTATCACCAATAGTCCCATCACTATTCGTCGTTGAGCCCGACACACAAGGCTCGTTGTTCCATGCAACGCCTCTAGCACGTCTCCACGACTCAATAGGCGAAGCCAACATGCGCTGCGTATAAAACAGGCGACAGTTGGCAGCCTCATACCGAAAATGCACAGGGTATCCCTCGAGGTTATCCTCAGTGTAGCCGTTCAGTGAGTTGACCTTGCCGACACCGCCTGCGGGGAGGGGAAGAAGAGGTGGGTTCTGCGAGCTGGGGAATGAGGACGATGCGTCGCTGAGGATAGAGGCCGTCTCCTTGTCGGTCTTTGCGTTGGCGCGGACGTTGGCGATTGCGCTGGTGATGTCGGCGTTGAAGTTGAGGAGAGTTCCCTTGACGCCGCCCATGGCTTGCATGGCTTGGTTGAGAGGACGACCGCCAAGTGCGAGTGTGCGAATGCCGTGGTTGCGGGTGAGTAGACCGGTCAGGATACCACAGGCAGAGGCGCAAATACCATCAGTCACAATAATAATGTTCTCAGGCTTCCAGGGAGCTTCCGCAACCAAAGGCTTCCTCTCGGGGTCGAAGCCATTGATATAAGCAGGAATGCTCTCATCCCAGGGAACAGTCTTGTCAGTCTGGAAGGCTGCAGTGACATTCTGGCCCTTGACGGTATAAGGACCATAAAACTCCTTGCCTGTCTCGAGGTATTTGTTACCAGGAGCGACGGGGTAATACTCAGATCTAGTGATCAGAGACTTGACGAGGTTATCATAGTCGACTTCAGCAGCAGCCTCAAGAGCAGGGTTGGCGCGATATCGATCCCAGCCAGTGAACGCTCCCTCTGGAAACAAGAGACGATAGATGGAGTGGGCGAGAATCACCGAACCACCGCCGTTGGCAGACATATCGATTATGAGCTTATCACGACCAGTAGCCTTGGCCGCCTTGATGAGCTGAAGAATAACAGCTTGTCCCTCCAGGATGAACTTGGTCATGCTAAAATCGGCAGGGGGGTTGCTGATGTCTATACCAATTGGCAAGAAGCTCAAGATGGAGAGAACAGCAGTGTCTTTGTAGTCATCACCATTGAGAAGGTATGCAGAGACAGCGTTGCTGGATTGTTTGACCAGGGGCTTAGGATATCCGGGAAGATCATCGTCAGTCTCCTGGTTTGAACGACGCTCATTGGTAGAAGGCTCTTCAGTGGTGGTGTTTGTGGGAGTGATTTCAACATAATAGTGGAAATCCTCACCAGACTCGATACCAGAAAGGTCAACGGTAGCAGGGACGACCAATTGGTTGACAACCTCCAACTTGCTGCCATTGTGGAATTCGATGGTATAAGTATCAGGAATCTCGAACTGGGTGAAGAGGGTGCTACTAGACGATCCAACAGCGCCACGAGGGATAGATGCAAAGAGGCCGTTGTACTGAGCATCAGGGTCCTGGCTGTTTGATGTCGCGAAAGAAGCGTCCTCCTCGAGCCACTCAGCGATTGGGGTACCGTCGATGGACTTGACAGCTGAAGGGGCGTAGTCGAGAAGACCTTGGTTACCACGGCTAGTGTCGATGACATGGAAGATGTATGGCAGTCGAAGACCGTTGGCAGACACGGACTCGAATTCGACACCTCGTCGGACGTAGTAGAAGGCGTTGAGAAGAGCGGGAGGATAGTCAAAGTGACCATCGTTGGCAGCAGCAAACTATTATCGTAAGTACACTATTGCACAAAGAATCGAGAAAACTTACAAGGCTTCGCAGATCTGTCATGACTTCATATTGAGTCTTGTACTTGTTGTTCTCCAACTTGCTCCGAATCGTATCAAACCCCCCAAGAACATCCACACCCGGAAACAGATACTCTTTCGGCGGATCAGCAAGAATCTCAAGCGTACTCTGAAACCCAATCAAAGGCTCAAGATAGTCAAGCAACTCGAGATCCCGCTTCTTATCCAGAGGAACAGACTTGAGACAAGCAATACCAACAGAGGGAGGAATAGCAAGAACAACAGGCTTCCCAGGCTCAGGTTCAGCCTCTACATAAGCCTGACTTATAAACTTGCAGGGCTCGCTCTCAGCTTCAGAAAGATCCCGTGATGAAATGAAAGACGGTTGGTTTCGAGCCTGGTGCATCATCTGTCTAGGCTCAAGGGCTGCGAAACTAACCCCCGCGAGGGCTAATAGAATTGAAGGAATCATGATGGTTGTGAATATGAGTGATAAGGCTGGAAGATCTTTCTGGATCTCTTCCAGCCCTTATATGCAGTTCATTCTTCAAGACCAACATATCCGAGTCCTGCATCGTGGCTGGGTGGAACTTGGGCTAGTGCTGAAGGCGTTGCTTACACCAGTAGTTTCACGGGCTGTGCTGACGGCGGGACCTGTCAGCGGGAAACAATTATCTACAGGCCTGTCTTTTTTTCGTTTATTTATTCTTTAATATGATTGTCGAATGAGAAGAAAGCGGGAAGTACTTTGGTGCAGATCCTTTCTCAATAATCCTCTCGAAGCGCCAACTCGTACGTTTCAACTCCATCATGAAATCCTACATTGAATAACTGTTCCCGCCATTCTGCCTAACGGCTTTTTAGTCTATTTTTAATAGACCGCCACAAGGCTTCTTTCTGTCCCTTGGGTATTCAGCTGGGGAGCATGGCGCACCCTGCGCCACTCATGTATCGTCCCGAGTCCTAGTCCCCGTTAATTGTAAGCATCGTCTCCGTGGCCGAATGGGTCAGTTCTGTTCTACGGAGTTTGGATGGGTTTTCGTTTAGCTTACAAGGTAAGCAGGCTTTTTAGCGTGGGAAGCTGAAGAGATGGCGTTGGAGGAGTGATCAATATGGCAGGGCGCAGGTGAAGTGTTACTGGGAGGATGTTTTTCGGCACCGAGGGGTTGTCTCCGATGGGCAGAAGATTGCTACTCGACTTCTAGAACTGGGATAGTCGGCTTTCAGATCTGTCATCTGGAAAACGTGTATGGCTTCACAGATCCGTCGCTGCGCCGCATCTCTCGTCTATTGTTCCAGAAGGACGTGTATGCAAACAGTTTGCTTCAATCTCGAGGCAGAGTCTGGCTGTGTTTCCTGTAGTCGCGATCACCAATGTTCCATGGAATAATTGTAACAAAACAGCGACCCTCGTACGACCTTGAGATTCTCCCTTTCTCCTCGACCACTGGATCAAATTATTATTTATCTATTTCTTGCTTTTATGCGTTAAGTATCTTCATGTATGAGGAAAGGCTCCGTGGGGCCAACACCCAAAGATTTTAACAGCTGCTCAGCCCTATCGCCCTTGATATGGAAAGACAAAGCCGGAAAGCGCCCTCTGCTGCTCTCAGGTCGCTCTTTTGATGCGTCTTGGCCAAGAGCCATCAAAAAAAGATGGCCGGTATAGAGGGGAGTACAAATGTACAAGGCGAACGGTTCATCATAAGCCGTCATCTTTATTTAAGATCATAATTCTACGCGTTGTCGTGAAGTTAAAGGCAGCTTCCAAATCCACGGACACGTTATGCTTAAATGAGCACACGTGGGGACTGGTGTTTATTTTTATCCAGCCAATTAGAGTCGCACAGCGTTGACACGACGCGACTCAAGGGTGTTCATCGCATTACAACAGAAGATCAAGCCATAGACTATAGCGGGGGAAAAAATGAAAAAAGAAATTGGTAGCTTCTCTTTGATTGAGCGTGTCTAATGGAGCTGGTTAGTATATGGTGATTGACAGACGCCTGAGGACTTCACTTACCATCCTTAGTGCAGGGGCCATGCTAATCTTCTCTCGATAACCCGTGTTATTATCAAGTTCATCTCTTTGCAAATTCCACTTGATGGTCCAATATGCTGTAAAGCAATCGCTGGGCACTCACACTCTGCCTTGGGAAGTGGAAACCACTCAATACTTTACCCAGTCTCGAGCGACAAACTCCCTCTGCTGACAATTCAAGATCAAGTGAGAATCCAACTCGTTTGTCATTGTCGGTTGTCTTGACGTGCATTCCAAGTCAGGTTCGCAACAACGAGTGCGCAACGCAGGCCTGGTGAGGATACCAAACACCACAAACCAGCATTTCAGTTGGAGGATGTTTGAGGATAGAGAAAATTTGCAGCAAGAGGCCAAAACCTGCAGTGGTCTCATTGTGTGTGCCCTAGTAGGAAAATGACTCTTTGCTGGAAGATGCCCGGGCGGGGCCGTCAACCACTACCGTACACACTCATGAGATTCGTAACGCAATGGCATACTTGTGGGTGCTGAAGATAGGCGTGAGGATGCTCGACGTCTGGGTCAACTGTGATCTCGACGATAACGTAGACAGCGGTGGCATCATTGAAAGGAGTACTTCTTCGTGGAACTTTTGCCCCAAAAAGACTGATCATTGAATCCCCACTCCACTGAGTATAAAACAACTGGACACGCCAGTCGCGGTCTCGTCCTCGACTTCTCTCATGCTTCAGCTCGCGTTGTGTTCGGAAGCTCCAGATGGCGGGCGATTCGATAGTTGGGGGCTTTTGTTCTTATCCAGGTATTTCTCGCATCCGAGAAGTCCAGGTAGTGAATGTAGTGAATGTAGCAGTCGAAATTCTTGAACGTGCTTCTGGATTGTAGTCGCGGAGGGTTTAACACATCTTGCACGAAACTCACCCTGTCAGGCCCTGTGAGGAAAGCTCCAAGTTGAGTGTTCTCTCGGGGCACTTGGCACAGTCCAGCGTGGCCTTCAAGGAGAGCCGTTCCGTATCCTGTCTTGATGTGCTCTTACCGTAACAAACTGCGGCCAGGCATCAAACGCCTTCACATGTAGCCTTAGCCTCGACGATACAGATACAGGGATGGTACAGTCCCAGTATGCATTGAGAAGCTCGACGTCGAGGGAAGCAGATTTACTGAGCCCGAAGCATGCAATCTTACTGAGTCACAAAGCTGAGAACGGCTCTTTGCGCACGTCGTCTTCTCACTCAAGATCAAGGTAGTCTATTACATTACAATGTATAATTTTCACCTAAGCACTTCACTGACTGGCATAGCAATCGCGCAAGATGGCATTAGACATCTATCTCGTTCTAATCACAAGCCATGCAATACCGGCGATGCTAGATACACAAAAAGGAAAAAACACAACTAGTAAAAAGCGCACGTTCCTAAAAAGCCACCGCAAGAAACTTTAATCATACCAAGATCGGCCCATCCATAGAACCTCCTTTTTACAGAAGGACCATACCGGCACCGACAATACCGGCGACGGCCATGTAGGCGCCGACGGCAAAGTCACCGAGAGAGAAGACGCGGGCGATGGAGGCAGCCTGGAGACCAAAGTTCTCGTCATCCTCGCTGCTGCTGTTGGTTCCACCGGTGGATTCGGAGGCGACGGCGTGGGTGGCAGTGGCAACCTCCTCGTTGATCTTGCTGGCGGAGGCGAGGGCAGACGAGCAAGAGGATTGGCTCTCGGCCTTCTGGGTGGTGGCCTTGCCCTTGAAGTCGCAAGCATCGGCAGCGGACTTCTGGGAGACGTAGTAGGCGTCAAGGATGTAAGCAAGCTTGGCCTCGTCGGAGCACATGCTGTAGGCACCATAGATACCGGCAGTAGCGTTGGCGTTGATGGCAGTGCAGATCTTCTTGTCCTGGCCGCAGATGTAACCAAAGATATCGTTAAAGTCCTTAGCCTTCAGGTTATCAGCAGGGACACAGCTTCGGCTCTTGACCATGCAGTCGCAGAGGTCGGAGTCGGGGACAGGGGGAAGAACGCTGTTGGCCTTCCAGTTCTTGGACTGCTCAGGGCAGGTGGCGGCCTTGCCGGTGGGCTTGTAGCTATCCTCCTCGACACCGGTAGGCTTGGCGGCGTTGACCTTGCTCTGGAGTGCGGAAAAGTCCTTAAGCTTGACAGCATCATCGTTCTTGTTGATCTTGACGAGACCGTAGTCGTTGGCCTCCTGGAAGTACATGTAGACAATACCACCGCTAAAGACCTCGGTCATGATCTTCTCGTCGTAAAGGGCGGTGGTCTCATCGAAAATACGGCCAGCAGCACCATCGGGCTCGTTGCAACCATACTCAGCAAAGAAGACGGGTACAGAGTAGTTCTCGAAGAACTTGGCCTGGTCAGTGTAACCAGAGTCCTCCATGCTGCTCTTACCGCACCAAGAGTAGATGTTGTAACCCCAGTAGTCGATGCGGGAGTCGTCGTCACCGCAGTTGAAGTAGTCGGCAATCTGCTCACGAATATCGACATCGTCGTTGGAGGCGTAGCCGACACCGAGCCATCGGGAGAACTTGCTCTTGATGTGCTTCTTTGTGTCACGGACGGCGGCCTTGACGAAAGCAGAAGCCTCTGTGTTGGAGACGTTGTTGGAGACCTCGTTACCGGCAAAGAAACCGACCACGTTGTCGTACTGACCAAGCTCATCAACGACTCCGATGTAGCGCTCATACAGCTCGACATCCCACTTGGGGTCATCACGGTTGATCGAGACGCTGGGCTCAGAAAGATCAGAGATGACGTAGATTCCAGCATCGTCGAGAAGCTTCATGCAGGCCTTGTGGTCGGCCGTGGGGTCGATGGCGTAAGTTCGGATGATGTTGGTACCGAGCTGCTTGAGGAGAGGGATATCACGCTTGCAAGCATCCTCATCGGCGAGAGGATCGATGTACTTGGTCTCCTTAGTGTTGGTCTGACCAGCGGCGGCAGTATCCTGTTGGTAAGCAACACCCTTCATGAAGAACTGAGTTCCGTTGGAGTAGAAGAGCTTGGATCCCTTGGAATTGTCAATATCAAATCACGAGACCCTGACGTCTGGCGCATACCTTCATGGTGATGGGCTCCAGCTTGGCGCTGGCAGCCGTGGCCGCCGCAGCGACAATGGCAGCGGAAAACTTCATTGTGTTGTGTATCAAACGGCAAGTAAAAAGAACAGAGAGTAATGAATGACTAGAATGAGGCGATGATTTTATTCAACGCCTAAATTGTTGTTGGAATGCTAGAACCCCTTTTTCCTTGAGTTCACGACGAATGAGCCGGAAGAGAAGCAATCGGATCTAGTAGCAAGAGCGTTGTAAATGAGTGTCGGGAAAAGTTAAAATTCGGCCTCAGAGTAACGAGAACCGATAGGAAAAAACGGCGATGAAGAATTAGAGGTTAGCGAAGGTTTGATGAAGGAAGAGAGAAGGAAGATGGAATTCGAGGGATGGGGCGATTTGAAAAGTAAATGGAAAATGGAATGCATGGGGTGGCTAGCACCGACACTAAAGCAGTCTAGCTACGGGACCATCCCTGGGCTTCTGGAGTGGCCCCCCCAGGCTCCCCTCCCCCCTGAACCTCAGTTGCCCAAGCCGCTAATTGTCCTGGCAAGGGGTTGGCAGCGGCTGTGCTGTAGTGGAAGAGCGGCACTGTGCCTGCTGCGGTGAAGAGGTCGGTCCCCGAAGAACGAGCAGATCCCCTCGAGGATTGACGAATGAACCAACCACGGGACAAAGAACCCCTGTCGGTTACGAGGCGCAGTTGAGAGATTGAAGCTTGTTTGGGTCTTGCCCGGCGCCATCCGTGGCCAATCAGGGGTTGCTGCAGAGGGATCTCATCTTGTTGACGGTGGTATAGTGCTTGGAGTCAATGCACACCGTAGCTCTATCTCGCCTTAGCAAAAGCTTGGCCTCGCCTGGTGCATGGTATGTTAGTGCCTCACGAGATTGCACTGTACAGAATAGGGGACAATCTCCACCGAATATCCGTTCTACGACAAAACATCAGGGGTCTCACCTGGGTTTGGTCTGAGCCGCCATTGATTCTGCATCTCGCCTTGAGCATGTATACGACATTGAATGACACTTGGGAAATTGTCTCGAGTCGCTTGCGGTGGGACTCATTGTCTACGACTTTGACCGCGTTCACTTGGCATGATGAATACGGAATTGCAATATTATCCTATTAAATGCCTATGTCTTGTCCTCTTGGCTCACAATTTTCGGAAGTTGATTGACAACGGCGAACGGCGGCGGGTGAGTTGATGGGTGCATCGGGTCGAACAAAGAGCTTACGTGTGTTCGTGTTGCGTTGATTTCGATTTCCCTTCCGGGATGTGTATGCTCGGCCCGGTTGGTATCTTTGTCTCAAAGGGTTCGTCAATCCTTTCAGTGGCGCGTGTCATTCCTATCAGGGACACTGTATCTCTCACTCCTGTTTCCTGGTTGGTTCCTCCACCTATCGTACTCTGAAACCGATGCAAAGCAGAGCATAGACGCTTGTGCACATCTATGGAGCTCATTATATCCATCCCTGACCCAGCCAGCCCAGCTTGCGTTCTTGCATGAGCTTTACTGTGATATTTTTGGACGGGTTCTTTGTTGTTTCTCCTTGATCAGCGCTGGGACCTGTCTATCATCATCATATATAGTGGTTCAGACGACGACAACTCGAAGCTTGATCGCGTTGGCGATGGATAGACGGGACATGAACAGTGGAGTACGGTTCTGTCGATGGCGGGTCGAGTTGCAGTCATTCTTTTGGATCATCGATTCCATTCCTCTCTCGGTTATGCGTCGTCATCATCTTCCATCCTTCATTGTCCTCGAAACTTGTAGTAGACGCTACCAACGCCATAAAGGACTCGGCCCCAGGCATCGTGAGTCTTTTGTAACAGTCCATGCTGAGGGCGTTTCTGGTTATGCCGTTGTTCCGGCCGGTCTGCCGAAGTCCGGTGATAGTGGCCGTCGTGGTACACGAGTTCTCCCGGCATCGTTATCCGTATTGTTTATCGTATGTATTGTTATTTTTAATTATTTGTGGACTTGGTTCATGTGAATTGCGTGTTCCGCAAGTTTTCTATTCCCAGAGCCCGTGCTAGAGACCTCGCCCTGTTTAAATAATTCTCCTTAGCGTAGGGCGATCTGATGGTTGTCAACCTCTTGAGGCGCATACCAGGCCGATGACTCTAATTGCACTTCACCTGCTCAATTATTGCATCAATTCTTCCATCACTTGCCATTCAACTCAACGAGCCGTCAGCATTTGACCTCTCATATGCATCAAAAGGTCCAGCGCCGCTGAAGGGGTCCCACCACCGGCCGATCATGCGACTTAATCGCCGTCTCGGTCGGCTGTAGGGTGGCAAATATCACCCTTCACGGCTGAGTTTCTTTCATACTTGCGTCACGCCTATGAAATCTCAGCCTTGGCCCGTGGCTTGGCAATAAAGACTTGCGAAAATCTTGTCTAATATCACAAAGTGTTTCGTGGTGGTTGTCTGTCTGTGAAGAATAAACTTGCTTTAATGCGGACCGCAAAGTGGTGGATGAAGGATGGATGCTGATGCTGGTAGCAAGGTCAAAGAGCAGAAGACACAAAGATCAAGAGATAGTAACAAGATAGACAAAGAAAGAGCATACATTTCAACAGATGAAGTTCTTCCTTTCGTAGGAGATTTCCTGCAGACTCAGCCTTAAGAATGTGAAGATGAGTGCTCTTACACGAGTCTTGGCATCGTCAGATCCTGGCAATGATCATTAACTTCGTCATCTATTAGAAGGGACCTCGAAGATGTCTCTACTGTAGACTTCCCAACATCAAGGTATGTTATCGATTCCCGCAAGTGACTTTATCATGACCCGTTGCACTTCAGTCTTGTGTCAGGTGATAAGGAGCATGAGGCTGAGATGTTTCATCATTGACAATGGCTCAAGTACCCAGCTTTAGAGCGTTCCTCCTTCGCGAAATGATCTAGTGCGATACAGGGATACACTACGGAATACATTGATGCACCCACTGATCGTTTCGAGACAGGCGATATCGCGTGCCGCCTCTCACTACTCACAATCTTCGAACAGGCGTCACTCAGCCACTGTCACATGATATCGCCATGGATGCGTCTTCAAGTGCATATGGAATATTGTGTAACCTTCATAATCTACGCCGATACACTGGTAATACATGTTTGTGTCATTTGACTGGATGAGGCCGAATACTCTTCGTATCTCTCTGCAGAAAGATGAAAATCCTTGACTGGCAGAACTGAATGAGAGAGTCCTAGCAATTATGCCAAGTTTATTTTTTACGCCATCATGACAACCTACAGACAGTAAATCGATATCAGATCGCCAATGTCCGCTTGTCGCCGAACGTTGGTGATAAGCTTGCCATCTCTTTGTAACGCAGATTAGCCGTGCTGAATGGTGGATGGTGAATCTACCTGGTAATCTCATATTGCGGTAAATCTAATTAATTGAAGAAATGCACAGATTGTTGCGATGTGCCCTCACGCGCTTGTAATGCTAGATCAAGTCTGTTCTATATCATTATCACATCAGTGCCAGGACGCACTTATACAGAGGTGGTTCGGCTGGCTTGTAAAAGAAAGCAATTATCTATTCTCAATTGCGTATTTCAAGAATAATTATCTATCAAGAGATGGTGCTGCACAAACTGATAAGCACAAAAAAGCAAGGTCTCGTACTTCGCCTGTCGAAACCGAAGTATCACAATCTGATACCATCCCCACATGCTATGTCGCAAGCGATATACGCGAATGAATAAGCCAGTTTTATGACATCGGGCGAAGTTTCAATCCTCGTGCTTCGGTTCAGGATCAGGACACACTGCGGGACTATCCGTAAGACAAGGTCTATTTCGTTAACTTCCTTCTGGATATAGGTGAGGCGAGTGCGTCCAGTTCATGAGACTCAGGTGAAGCCTGGAGGTCATCATGCCAAGACCATTCTCCACGCCCAGCATTACACAGACATGCATGAGTGGCCAATATAGTCTCCAAAGAACCGGGGAATAAGGAAACCAGGTGCAAAAGCTCCGGAGCTCCAGTTCAGATCTCAAAGACAGGCAGGATTCCTGGTATCTTGCATGGGAGACTTGGTGTTGTTGATGTCGCCTGACAAGATGCTCTTTTAGGCCAGCGGACACATCAAGTCCAACCAAGTCTGCACCGTCATGCCGCTGTCACTAAAGTGAAATACCGGTAAGGGTGGGATTTCTATAAATTTAAAGCCTCTATTCTTATAACATTTTAGCGTTACTCATGGTCTGTGTGATGTTGCGATGCATCAGCTGTCTTACACCCAACATGGTGAGGCTCGGGCACCTACAGCTCAGATCTCGATGTCTATGGGGAAGCTTTGTCGTGGAACTTTCCAAACCGTTCGCTTATCGAGAAAAAGTCCTTGGCTTATTGTTTTGCTTGTTTTACAAGCCAAATCCTCGTGGCTAGGTCCTTTCATGATGTAATTTGGCGTCATGTTTAGTCTTAGAGGCGTTAGTGAAGAAACACCACCATGATGTCATGGAGCCTATGCTCTGTATATATCAAAGAGCTCAAGAGCCTTTTGGCACCTGTATCAATCATATTCTGCATAATAATCAATCAAGTCAAAGTAAACGAATTCATCTTTCCCTCAACACCTCACACATCATGTCTACCAAGAACCCCAGCCACGGTCAAAAGGTAAGCATAAGGAAGGCTTGTGTTGTATCAGAACTAACAGATCAGGTCGATCTCGGCCAGAACGCTCCCGTAAAGGAGGAGGGTGCTGGTACAGTCCCCAATGAGTCTCTCGCCGCTGAGTCCTTGAAGGAGGGCGGCGAGTTCGCCTCCAACGAGGGCATCCACGGCGAGAACCAACCCACCTCCAGATCCGAGAACGCCAGCGCTGGCCATAACACCAACACCTCTTCCGCTCCCAGCTCCGGGTCTGACTCCAAATCCTCCAGCTCTGCTCCCAAGTCTTCCGGAACTGCCTCAAAGTCCGGCGACTCTGCTCCCAAGTCTCTGGCCGGCACCGCTCCCAGCTATGTTGAGAATCAGTATATCAAAGAATCTGGTCCTCACGGCAAGAACTTGAAGGAGGGCATTGACTATTCCAACACCAAGGATGGCCTCAAGAAGGCGTTGGAGTCTGAGCCTGGTAGCCAGGATGACCCTAGCCGACTTGCTGAGCAACAGTTCCAACAGAACCAGACTGCCGCTGGCCGGGATGCTGGTCCTAAGCAGAGTGAGCTTGAGGGCAAGACTGCTTTCGATGCTCTTAACAACGAGGCTTCCTCGTAATATGGGAAATCACAATATCTGTACTATAGCGGCTGTTCAATGATGAAATGACTTCATGAAACTAAGACTGCCCCATGTCTGTGATACAGTTTAGCTAATGATCAAAAGACGTCCATGTACATGACTTATGAACAGGAACTTATTCTATGAGACCTCGCTATGATTGGAAGGGTATCATGTCGAGGATATCTAACAAACTTCGCGTATTGGATGAAGTCGCTTGGCTATCAGGCTATTTCCCTCTATATGGTATCAAAACTGAGCGGCATTACATCAAACGAGGCGAGCATCAGCTTCAGTTCATCATGATCAGTTACAACTTCGACTGCAGACAGTGTAAATGCCTGATACACGAGCACAAGGATTGAGCCAACGGCTATTTCCAGGCGCAACAGGCGGCAGTCTCATCTTCAGGTGATAACGCCTCAGATAGTGGTGAATTACTGTAAAGAAGTAAAGTTGACTCGTAGGTTTCAAAAACTCGACCGGTATGTCCGAGTGAATACATTCAATCGAATATTAGGAGTTTGCATACAAAGCTACGGATTCGCCGTCCTTCAAGGTTGCCTGCACGAGAAGAAGATGGCGGGCATTGTGAAAATCCTGAAACTCAACAGCCAATCATATTGGGCGGATTGATGACGTCAGGTCAGAAAAAAAGATTAAAATTTTGGGGTTGATAGAGAAAGATAAGAGCAATTTACCGCAAAAAGCGCAGAGTAAGTTGAGAATAGAGCCTCAGCAAGTTGAATTCCTTTTGTACTAACTCATTCATCAAGACTATTCTGTAAATTGGACTCATTACACTCACAGCTTATCGGAAATAGCACTCCTTGATGCCTTAGTTGGTGCCTGACTCTGTCGTCAGTCAAAAAATCTGTCTGCCCCACCAAAATTAAAAAATTCACCCCGCCTTCCTCTGGGCACAACCACTGTAGAAGTGAACCGGGAACTGGAACCGCCACACTCATTGTTATTTGCTTGGCTGCCCTGGTTTTTCTTTGTCGGTCAGATCAACTTAACTTTTCCATCTATCTCACTCTCTTCTTCCTCCCTCTTCATCGAACGGTCATTTTCCAAACCACTTCATATACCCCGGTTTGGACTTGATTTCTTAGACGGATATCCTCACCCCGCCGACAGTTTCCGTTCTTTCAACCCCGCGGTCTTTTTCTTCTTCTCTTTCCTACACACATCTTCATCATGGCCCCCTCTTCATCCAAGGAGAAGCGTCTCGCCAAGAAGGCTGCCGAGGGCAAGCTCAAAGGCAAGAAGGGCAAGAAGACTGAGGAGCCTGAGCTCGACGCCCACGGCAACCCCATCAAGGACGATGATGCCCCCGCGACTTCAGGCGCAAAGCTCGACGAGGTGAAGCGTCTCGCCGAGCAGATGGACAAGCACGGTATCTCCGACCGTGTTACCACCGGTGTCCTCGCCTCTACTCAAACCAGCAAGGACGTCAAGATCACCAGTACCTCTCTGGTCTTCCACGGTCGAGTCCTTATCACCGATTCCACTCTAGAACTCACCTACGGTCGACGATACGGTCTTCTCGGTGAGAACGGTTGCGGAAAGTCTACTTTCCTCAAGGCCATCGCCGCTCGCGAGTACCCCATTCCTGAGCATCTCGATATCTACCTTCTCAACGAGGGTGCTCCTCCCAGTGACCTCGGTGCCCTTGAGTGGGTCGTCCGAGAGGCTGAGCTGGAGCTGGAGCGTCTCGACCACCAGGCTGAGAAACTTCTCGAGGACGAGGGCCCTGAGAGCCCTGTTCTCCTCGATCTCTACGAGGTGAGTTAACCTACAAAAGTGTCAACGTACCAAACTAACATTTTACAGCACATGGACAAGCTTGATCCCTCAACCTTCGCTACTCGTGCTTCCCTTATCCTGACTGGTCTTGGTTTCAACAAGAAGACCATCCACAAGAAGACCAAGGACATGTCTGGTGGTTGGCGTATGCGTGTCGCCCTGGCCAAGGCCCTCTTCGTCAAGCCCTCCGTTCTCCTTCTCGATGATCCCACTGCCCATTTGGATTTGGAGGCCTGTGTGTGGCTTGAGGAGTACCTCAAGAAGTGGGAGCGAACTCTCGTCCTCGTCTCCCACTCTATGGATTTCCTCAACGGTGTCTGCTCCAACATGATTGACATGCGAGGCAAGCAGCTCATCTACTACGGTGGTAACTACGACTCTTACAGCAAGACTCGAACCGAGAACGAGACCAACCAGATGAAGGCCTACCAGAAGCAGCAGGATGAAATTGTTCACATCAAGAAGTTCATTGCCAGCGCTGGTACATATGCCAATTTGGTCCGACAGGCCAAGTCCCGACAGAAGATTCTCGACAAGATGGAGGCCGATGGTTTCATCCAGCCCGTCGAGCAGGACCGTGTCTTCACTTTCCGTTTCGCCGATGTTGATAAGCTCCCTCCTCCTGTTCTGTCATTCGATAATGTCACCTTCTCTTACTCTGGTAAGCCTGAGGACGATCTGTACCGCAACCTTGACCTTGGTTTCGATATGGACTCCCGAACTGCCCTTGTCGGCCCTAACGGTGTGGGCAAGTCTACTCTGCTCCGCCTCATGACTGGCAAGCTTTCTCCTACAGGCGGTGTCGTTACCCGACACACTCACTTGAAGCTTGGTCTCTACTCTCAGCACAGTTCCGAGCAGCTTGACTTGACAAAGTCTGCTCTCGACTTCGTTCGCGATAAGTACAGTGAGAAGTCTCAGGATTACCAGTACTGGCGTCAGCAGCTCGGCAAATACGGTCTCAGCGGTGACTCTCAGACTGCCCTGATGGGTACTCTGTCTGAGGGTCAGAAGAGTCGTATCGTGTTTGCTCTGTTGGCCATTGAGAGCCCCAACATGTTGCTTCTTGACGAGCCTACCAACGGTCTGGATATTCCTACCATCGACAGTTTGGCAGATGCCATCAATGCCTTCAGCGGAGGTGTTATCGTTGTTTCTCACGATTTCCGGTAAGCACCAATAAATCTAATTGTAATGAATGATTGCTAACGGCAATAGATTGCTCGACAAGATTGCCAAGCAGATTCTCGTCTGCGAGAACCAGACTATCCGCACATGGGACGGTTCCATCTCCGAGTACAAGAACTACCTCCGAAAGAAGATGATCAGCGCCGGAGCAGTCTAAGGCGTTTCGAAAAAGTTATTACGAATTTTGATTTTATCTGGCACGAATGCATGAAAGGAAATTGACTATAGAGGATATTGAATCCACAAAAAGTTGATGAGAGTGCCATTGGCAATCATGTGGGTATTTTCATGGGTTTAAAGCGGCGGCGGCGCGGGTGGCTAGACCATCAGGATGCTTGATACCTTATGATGGAATGAGACGGCCACGACGAACGACGCTACAGGACGCATGGGTTGCCTCAGTAGAGAGGCCCGGAAGCGTTCACGAAGATGTGGAAATGTTCACGGATAGATTTCTTTTTCATTAGGTCTGGCTGTTTAAGCCTCAATTGAGTACGAATAAATGGGTTCCATAATAACTAATTGCATTTATGTGATTTTGTATTCGCTGAAATCACCATTCGAAGATGTGCGATACTAGATATTAGTTGCAGGTCACTGCTCGACCTGAGTAGTGACGAGTAAACATAAGGAGAATTGGTCCGCAGAAGGATAACCCACCATTGGGGCCGACGTAAGGTTGTGAAAAACACATGGGTAAAGTAGTGGTTGCTAGGCTGATGTTTATAGTGTTGATAATGAATTTATTTAATGTTTGTGTTCATTATCAAGGCAGGGCTATTAAAGTCCGTTTCGTCCACATCATGCTCCGGTACTATCTATCCACTTATTGGTGTTCTTCAGACATGATCATCAAGACTGAGAATGATCGAGTCTTGCCGAGACTTAGATCGCGAGTACTAAACCTAATCAGCTAGTTGCTAAATTTTGCTAAACTATCTAGACATGTCCTTAACTTATGTGCAGTCTATCCTAAACTGTTCTAAACTTATGCAACTATTCTTCTCACTTACCCAGCCTCGAGGACTTGAGCTTCAGCCTTACAACGGTTGTCTCGCCTTCAGTTGTCGTCGAAAAACTCAAGTTTACATCATTTAACTCTTTTCTCTCACCATCAGATCAATGCAAACATGCGTTTTCTTTTTATAGTGAATGATGTGGTCATCCAAGGCCTACTATTACATCCCTCTCCTCTACCCTACACAAAATGACAGACATATCATCTTGAAGCGATCTCCGGAACCCATCCCCGCTGCCGGTGACTGGGGATGGGCTGATGGGGAACACAAAACGGGGTTAACGCTGTAGAGCTTAGCGTTGAGCCAGACCCATATGGGACGGGGGCCAACGGGACAGGGGAACGAGACTTGGGACCTGAAAAAATAGAGTGAGAAACGAGTCTGACGCGGAATCTGAGTGAACATCGTGTTCGCGTGTGCCTTGATTTGGATGGAGCTGTACTGGTATTCGCACGCACGCACACACGCACTTGAATTTTGCCGTGATTACTATGAGGGTTTTTAGACAACAGTCAGATCAACGCATCTGATGCAGCCAGACACTGTCACATTCAGTGACTCAACACTCAGCAGGGCATAGATACTGGCTTAGAGCCCCAAATTCACATTGAACCTATCGCCAATTCCTCTTTAGGGAATCGTGCCTCGGACGGGTCGGTGATACACAATTACAAAAATAATCGCTGTGATTGCTTCACCGTTGACTCGATCTTGTTGTGCAAGCAAATCCCATTTCAGTGGTGGTATTTTAGCACGTCAAACCCCCTAGAACCCCCTCGTTGGTGCAGCTCCTCGATTCCATCGCCGTCCCTCGATCAGCTTCTGCATCACCTCCTCTTGTCTCTTCTCTTCCTGGTTGTCTCTCTCTCCCGCCTGTGTCAATCAACAGGCTTTGTTTTCTCCACTGCCGCCCACACCACCGCCGTCGTCATTGTTCATCACAGAATATGCCCTGATTAATGCAGACAGACGCTGTAATCATCCTCAGCAAGTATCCGTATTTTTACTTGAACCATTGGATCACCATAAACTCGGCTCGCCTGGGCTCGCTTTGCCCTACCGGGTTCCTGTACCTTACCTTGCTTGAGTGTTGATTGACTGGGCTGGGGCTGTCACTCCAGCTCCCGCCATCACCACCTCATTTTGGTTAACCTCCAGCTCTAGAACAAACTCCACTCCACTCTGATGTTCCCCGATCCTTCTGATTCTCTCTTACTGTTCACATTGTCATAATCCATTCCCCCGCGGCTGTTCTTACACTTTACTGTAGCTTTGTTCGCCAATCCATTGGCCCTTTGCCCCCCTTTACAACCTCCATATCTCTCAAGACTCTCAGTAAACATCCAAACTTCAGTATAGTAACCCTGTCTCGCATCCCCTTCCCCCATCTCGACTGCCGCTTGCATCGCCGTATCCCAGCGCCACGCTACCAACACCTCCACACCAAAACACTTTGCCCCCCCAGCCAGGGCATCCTCTTTCGACTTGCCTTGGATTGGGGCTCAACCTAGACCTGACATTGTCGCGATCCATCACTGTCCATCGTTTTCATCCCACACGTACCTCTGTCGCAGTTCGCTGCATCACCGATCGCGACTTGCGAATCGCATCGCATCGCAACTCAGCCTGCAACCCAGCGCAACGCAACGTAACGATTCCTCACACAGCCTCGCGTGCGCATCGCGAAACTCTGTTTGATCGACTGCGCATCTTGTACCGGACACATTAACCCCCTCTCAGAAAACCGCTGTCGCATCGTTGCTTGTCGAGCACATGGGTTCTCAAGCTTGATTACCACCGGCCGTCCGACTATAACACATTCCCTGCTCTCTCGGGTGTTTAGCTTTGTTCTGTCTGCCATTCAGGCGCTAGACCATCAATCACCATGGATCAGAACGGCTATAACTCCTCGGTGCTGCAGCGGCCACCACAAAGAGAAGATGGTGGAGATGACGACCGAGACTCCCGCCCGCATCACCATCATCATCACCACCATCATCACCATCACCACAACAATAGGCGCGACGGTGACTCAGCTGGACCTGGGCCTATAGTGGGAGAAACGGCGACAGCCTCATCGAATGCAGGCGGCGCGAATGTGCATCAGCACTCCACCTTTAGTCTACGCTCACCCAAGTCAGAATACCGTCCTCCTCCCTTTACATCTCCCAACGGCCATAGCCATAGTCATAGCCATAGCCACAGCCATCAAAACACCCCAAGTGCCGGCCATTCCCTTCAATCCCCGCCTCGTCCAGCATTGCCCAATCCCTACATGTCATCGTCCACGGGCGCACCCGGCGGCCCCGTCGCTCCATCACTTCCACCTCCTGTAGGCCTCAACTCATCATCACCTGGATCATCAGCTGCAGGACTTCATCAGCAGCAGCATCATCGTCAACCTCCAGCACCACCGCCTGCTGGTCCTCCGCCCGTGTCGCCGCTGCACCCTCCTGTTGCATATTACCCTCCCGGGTCGAACCACGACATTTATATACCGCGTGAAACCAAACCTGCATCGCGAGGTTTTTACGACCCTACAACTGATACAACAAAGGAACGTCGAGTTTCTGACGCGGCGACGCCTGGAGCCTCCTGGCACAACGCCAACGCCAACGCCAACGCGCCCCCGGTTGGCACTCCAAAGGTAAGGGGGGCAAATCCACTCTTTTTTGTCTTTGACTCTCGTCTCGTCTCGCCCGGACTCGATTTGATTGATTGCACCCGACGTCCCTTGATTTTCCTCTTCCCCATCATCATCATCCTTCAATTCTGTCTTGATCATCGAGATCTTCAACCATCACGTCCAGGTCATCAATGCCTGTTCCCTTCCCTCACTCTTATCAAGCTTAATTTCCCATCAAACCGTCACTATCGCAACACCTTTTAATTTCATCATCGCCCTTAACTCCGTCGCACAACCTCCTTCTACTCCGACCAAGACCTAAACAACCACAAAGCTTGCTGACGTGGAGCTAATTTTTCTCTTCTTACACAACAGACTCACGATTCGTACCCTTATTCGCAATCTGCCGAACAAGGTACTCCTTCATATTACAACGGCTCTTACACGTCTCCACGAGGTCCATCATATAGTCGGCCGCGAAGTCCAGCATCGCATTCGCATCAGAACCCCCCAGCTGGTTCTCTTAGCCCTCCGGGGCGACAACCTCTACTCGCTTCTCCAAGTGCGAGACATGGTGCTACAGCCAACATGACTTCTACTACTAATGGGGCTTCTGCCCTTACACCTTACAAGTCTGATCTCGCAGCTCCATCACCTCCAAAGCCGGCATCGGCAAGCGTAGGTGCTAACCAATATACAGAGTATTCATTTGTACTAATGCCATTGCAGACATCGAGGGCAAACCCAATGTCTTTTGACAGCATCCTCTCCAGCTCTGAGCCCGCTCGAAAACCCAAAGAACAATCGCCTCTGATTTCACGAGAAGCCGAAGTAGAAATCAAGCAAGAGCGAGATTCCAAACGTGATCGAGAACCGAAGCGCGACTCGCGGGAACCCAAACAGACAAAACGCTCCCTAGAACCTGAAGCGGATCACGACACAGAGGTTGAAAAAGATGTCGAGACTGAGCCCGAACCTTTTCCTGGCAGAGACAAAGAAAGAGACCCCCCTGCCAAGAAACGAGGAGGCCGGAAGTCAACAAAAGGCCGTGCTTCTGATATTCGAGATGCCGCTACGCCCAAGAATGGTCGCAGATTATCAATTAAGAAGGAATCGCCAACACCTCGACTTCCCGCCAAGCGACAAGCAAATGGCCTGCCCAAGCCAAAGACTTGGTCAGCAGAGATGGAGAAGAAGATTCAGAACGCCGAGACACAGATTGACAACAGGGCTTCAAATCTGGAACCCGATGAATTTGATCAGCAGCAATACAAGGAGCGAGCTCAGAAGCGACGACGTGTAATGGATCAACTCGACCTGGAACACGGTCTCTCCCGGCGTACCGCTTTTGCAACTTCAACCGGCAAGAAGCTCGTACTCCACGCAGAGCTCGGTAAACGACGCTACGACGATGTGTTTTACGACGAAGCGCTACATGAGGTCCGTGAACAAGAAGTTTACGCCGAAAAGGAGCGTAAGAAGGATATGCAGCGCAAGCGACGTCGTGAGAAGTCAATGGCTGTTACCATGGAGCAGAAAGAAGCAGCTCTAGCTCGTGCCGAGGCTGCTGAAGACGAAACCGAACGGCAGAAACATCTTCGAGATGCTGAACGCGCCAGTAAGAAGGCGCAGCAGACGAAACTCATTCTCCAGAAGGGTATCAAGGGTCCTGCCCGTAATTTGGAGCTTAACCTGGAGGGTGGCACCATGTCTTCATTCCAGGCTTCCGATGTGGAATCTGGGGAAGCCGGCACGCCATCTGGCAAGCGAAAGGGCAAGGGCCGTAGCGGACCTCGTCTCAAGAAGTCTAAGGAACAAAAGCAAGCCGAAAAGGATTCTGCCGAAGCCGCTCAGGCCGCTCTTGATGCCGGAGAGGAACTACCAACCAAAGAAGAGAACCGCGTTCGAATCAAGATCAAGAAAACCAAGAAGGATCCTTCTGCTGAGACAGAGAAAGACAAGGACGATGGCGATAAGACCGAGGACGAGCCTGTCGAGAAGAAAAGCAAGAAGAGCAAAGACAAAGACAAGGAGAAGGTCGATGACATCCCAGACAACGAGAAACGGTTCATGTCCAAGGGCTACAACCAAATTTACGATCAGATTTGGCGAGACATGGCTCGTAAAGATGTCAACAAGACCTTCAAGCTTGCCGTGGACTCTTATGCCACAAAAGCCTCAAATCTCAAAAAGACAGCCATCCTGGCATCGAAGGAAGCAAAGCGCTGGCAACTACGGACAAACAAGGGCACCAAAGATCTCCAAGCTCGAGCAAAGCGTGTTATGCGTGACATGATGGGCTTTTGGAAGCGTAACGAGCGAGAAGAACGAGATCTCCGCAAGGCTGCTGAGAAGCAGGAGATCGAGAATGCCCGAAAAGAAGAAGCTGATCGTGAAGCCGCCCGTCAAAAGAGAAAGCTTAACTTCCTTATCTCGCAGACTGAGCTGTACTCTCACTTCATCGGCAAGAAGATTAAGACTGATGAGGTGGAACGAAGTACCGATAACCCGGATGTCGCCAAGGACGCCCATCAGATTGACCAGCAGAAACTCGACATCGATGAACCGACAGGACCAGTTACTGGTAAGGTTACCAACTTCGAGAACCTTGACTTTGAGGAGGGCAGCGAAGAGGCTCTCCGTGCTGCTGCTATGGCCAACGCTCAGAATGCCATCGCCGAAGCCCAGAAGAAGGCTCGTGACTTCAATAACCAGGGTCTTGACATGGATGAAGAGGGCGAGATGAACTTCCAGAACCCTACGGGTTTGGGCGATGTCGAGATCGAACAACCGAAGCTTATCAATGCCCAACTCAAGGAATACCAGCTCAAGGGTCTCAACTGGCTTGTCAATTTATACGAGCAGGGTATCAACGGTATTTTGGCAGATGAAATGGGTCTCGGAAAGACTGTCCAGTCCATCTCCGTCATGGCTTATCTTGCTGAGAAGCACGATATTTGGGGACCCTTCCTTGTTGTTGCTCCTGCTTCTACTCTCCACAACTGGCAGCAGGAAATCGCCAAGTTCGTCCCCGAGTTCAAGATTCTACCCTACTGGGGTGGCGCCAATGATCGAAAGGTTCTCCGAAAGTTCTGGGATCGTAAGCATACGACATACCGAAAAGACGCTCCTTTCCACGTTTGTGTTACCTCGTATCAGCTGGTTGTCTCTGATGTGGCCTACTTCCAGAAAATGAGATGGCAATACATGATTCTTGATGAAGCTCAAGCCATCAAGAGCTCTCAAAGTTCTCGATGGAAAGCATTGCTCAACTTCCACTGCCGAAACCGCTTGCTTCTCACTGGTACACCCATCCAGAACAACATGCAAGAACTTTGGGCACTTCTGCATTTCATCATGCCATCGCTCTTCGACTCACACGACGAGTTCAGCGAATGGTTCTCCAAGGATATTGAGTCTCACGCACAAAGTAATACCAAGCTCAATGAGGACCAGCTCAAGCGTCTGCACATGATTCTTAAGCCTTTCATGCTTCGTCGTGTCAAGAAGCATGTGCAGAAGGAGCTCGGCGACAAGATTGAGATGGATATCTTCTGTGATCTCACCTACAGACAACGCGCGTATTACAGTAATCTTCGAAACCAGATTAACATTATGGATCTCGTCGAAAAGGCTACCATGGGCGACGACCAGGATTCAGGTACACTGATGAACTTGGTCATGCAGTTCCGAAAGGTCTGTAACCATCCCGATCTCTTCGAGCGCGCTGAGGTCAACTCGCCATTTGCTTGCGCCTACTTTGCCGAGACCGCGTCGTTTGTCCGTGAGGGTAGCGAAGTTGCCGTGGGTTACTCGAGTCGCAACTTGATCGAATACGAGCTTCCTCGCCTTATCTGGAGAAATGGAGGCCGAATCAACAAGGCAGGCCCGGATAGTCAGGTTGCCGGCTGGAAGAACCGGGCACTGAACCACATGATGAATGTCTGGAGCCCAGACAACATCCGCGAGAGCTGTGATGGACCAAAGGCATTCTCATGGCTTAGGTTTGCTGACACCTCTCCCTACGAGGCTTATGAGGCCACGCACCAAAGCTTGATTGTCCGAGCTGCCAAGGAGCTTCAGAAACGCGACAGACTTGGATACATGAATGTTGCCTACACGGATACTGAAGACCAGAACTATACTCCTGCTCATGCCCTTTTCCAGATTCAGGCGCGACAGAACCGAAAGCCCCTGGCGGACATTACCAGTGAAGGTGTCTTGACCCAGTTGATGAACGTTGCCCAATCAGACTATAATGAGTCTGGTCTCGGCCGCCTGGAACCTGCTGGTAGACCCCGCGCTTCAGCGCCTCCAATCCAGGTGTCTTGCCGCAGTTGGGGCTCTGAGACCGAACGTAGCGAAGCCTTGTTTAACGCACCAATTCGAAAGATCCTCTATGGCCCTACCTTCTTTGAGGAGAAGGCTCTCGTGGAGAAGAAGCTTCCCATGGAGTTATGGCCCACGCGTGAGATGCTGCCTAAGCCTGATCATGAGAAGAAGGGTTTCACCAACATCTCTGTTCCTTCCATGCGGCGCTTTGTTACTGACAGTGGCAAGCTGGCTAAGCTTGATGAACTGCTGTTCAAACTCAAGAGCGAGGGCCATCGTGTACTCCTCTACTTCCAGATGACTCGCATGATCGACATGATGGAAGAGTACTTGACTTACCGCAACTACAAGTACTGCCGACTGGATGGTTCTACCAAGCTGGAAGATCGACGAGACACCGTGCACGACTTCCAGACCCGTCCTGAAATCTTCATTTTCCTTCTGTCTACTCGCGCTGGTGGTCTTGGTATCAACCTTACATCCGCCGATACTGTCATCTTCTACGACTCCGATTGGAACCCCACAATCGATTCGCAAGCCATGGATCGAGCGCATCGTCTGGGTCAGACCAAGCAGGTCACAGTCTATCGTCTCATCACGCGCGGCACAATCGAAGAGCGCATTCGTAAGAGAGCAATGCAGAAGGAAGAGGTTCAACGTGTCGTCATCCAGGGTGGTGGTGCAAGCGTTGATTTCTCTGGCCGTCGTGCTCCCGAGAACCGCAACCGTGATATTGCTATGTGGCTTGCCGACGACGAACAAGCTGAGATGATCGAGCGTCGTGAAAAGGAGCTCCTCGAGTCAGGCGAGCTTGAGAAGCAGCAGAAGAAGAAGGGTGGCAAGCGACGCAAGGCCGAGAACACGGCTAGCCTGGATGAGATGTATCATGAAGGTGAGCAAAACAGTTTAACTAATGCCTTGGATTCCGAGCTAACACATCTCAGGCGAGGGTAACTTTGACGATGGATCCAAGGGCCTATCTGGTACAGCAACGCCAGCTACCGCAGCCACACCTGGCGACAGCGACAGCAAAGGCAAAAAGGGTAGAAAGGGGACAAAGCGAGCCAAGACGGCGAAGCAAAGGTTAGCGATTGCTGATGGTATGATGGAGTAAGGGAGGCCGACAGCGCCAAATAGCAACGCTTGTAATATCAAACGCAAGACTTTAGAGCCGCACAGGCTCACGGGAAGACGAAGGGAGTTATTCATGTATCTGCTACGTTACTTTTTTTCTTTCCTTATTCTTGTTGTCATGGCGAAGGAACCGTCAATAGGGGGAGTTGGAAGTGAAAATGCCGATAAACTATAGCAGGGCAGCAAAGCATCGTCTCGGAACAGAGGCATGTATTATTACTATAGACGGAGGGTAAACAAAGTATATGTGTCTGTCGTGTGCAATTGTGTGTGTGTGTCTCGGCGTTTCTGTTGGTGCTGTGTGCATGAGTCGTGGTAGCGGTTCCCACCTCAACAATCATAAGCCTTATCGTCCGGTATGGTGTAGTGGCTAACATTTCGCGCTCTCATCTTCTAAGCTGAGGGATCAGTACCGCGGAGCCCAGGGTTCGATTCCCTGTACCGGAGTTTATATCTTTTGCTGGTGTTGATGATTCCTTTTGGCTGATTGCTGTGATTGATGAGGATGGAGATCTGGTGAGTTGGGTGCTGGAGTGACTAGCAGACTGCTGCTGTTTGTCTGGCTTGTTGCTGGCTGCTTATGTTTGATAACTTTAAATTTTTAATGCTGGCTGGCATTATGAAGCAGTGGCAAGAGATGGGCTTGTCTGAGGGTTGTGTTAGTTAGTTGTAATGATGGTTGCGGTAGGTTGTGTATAGTTCTCTGATCTGGTGTTGTTCTGTCCCCTCTCCTAGACAGATCTACGTAACCAACATGGGCCTTTTCCAACAAGCTGTATGTAAATTCAGTATATATGCAACGCTTTGGATAATGTCATTTTCTCTCATACAGCTTCATGTGTTCAACCAATTGTGTTATGTTGAGCTTACCGAGGACTCACCTGGTAGACTTCCCTGATGTCACTCATTGATCACTAATTCCTGAAATAAGGGGGACAACGTATTGCACCGATTTTGGAACCCCTATAGCTAAAACTAGATGGACATGTGTCTCATTTGAATGGCCGCAAGAAAACCTTGCTCTGCGGACCGAAGACTGTCCTGCTATGGGTTACCGATGTCGTCCATGGCCGAGGCACCTCCCCCCAGCACGATATAACACGACAAGAACGTCGCATAGAACTGACTCTGGCTCTCTTTCTACATACCCTCCTGTATCATGATCCGACAACATCTTTTGACCGGAAACAGGATCAACAACTTCTACGTGTGCCACCAGCATAGGCGTGCTGGCTATCTGCAACTGCCTCATATCCACACGCAACGTCGCGTATGACAACAGATAACTGCATGTTATACTCATGTCTAGCAGAGACATGCGGGATCTGCCAACGAGGACGAAACTGAATCGTGACTCCCAGCCCAACACCGCCATGCTGTTCTCGCCCGATTGGAGATCGAAACTTCAACGAATCATCATCCGGTATGGTGTAGTGGCTAACATTTCGCGCTCTCAAGACCTGAGGGATTAGTTCCGCGGAGCCCAGGGTTCGATTCCCTGTACCGGAGGCCTATATCTTTTGCTTCTCTGGACAAACGATTCTGAAGTGATGCGGAAGAGAAATATGTTTTTGGCCATGAATGCAAAGGACGGCGACGAAACAAGAGGTGTGGAGGTAACGTAAGTATTGAGGTAAATACTATCTGACATACTTGTCTAGAAAGCAAAAGACAGATCTGGCCACAGAGAGGTCTTATTTGGTCTATGCACCTGCTTGTAGAAAAGGGACCATCGGCGAGATGTTGCCCATCAGGGATAAGGAGCGATGAAAGGATAGGAGGAATAAACAGGGGGCAAAGAAGAAGCGCAGGCATAGACGTCTGAGGATACAGATATGTCGCCCCTTACCAACGCTGTAATATCTCTTGTCGCAATGATAGACGCAAATGTTATGTGATTCAGGAGGAAGTTCAAGTGTATGTGAGCTTAGCATCCCACGTCGACTGAGAAACACGGCATCCTGCAGCTCAGTAATGCCATGCGGCGCAGACTCTGCTTGCTGCTGTTCAACACAGCAAGACTAATATTGTCAATGCTGCGCGCTGAATGCCGGACCTTGTGAGGAGCCAGTTAAGAGATGGGCTCCTCTTGGACAGAACTTTAGGTTGCAAGACAGAGTAAAGCGCAGTTTCCAGTGTGACTTTCGTATAGAGACAAGGGGTGACATGCAGGTGAGGATCTCCAGGTCTTGTTGGATACATTTTGCATATCGCTTGCAAGCTGTGCGTCAAGGCAAATGCCATGTTCACGACTAGACAAAATTACGGAAAGATACAGAGTGCTCGGACAAGGGGGATAGGACAGCCGGAGCTGTCCGTGATGGTGATGAAGTTGATGGAGGAGTTGAGTTTGGAGTTCATACCTAGTGGGGCGAGAACTCAATTCATAACTCCGAAACATGACTGCTTAGATGCAGGTCCCCTCGCAATTACTTGCGAGATTTACCTACAGACTGGGTACCTGTCCCTCATTTCTTGCCTGTAACATGCTTGCCCCTCCATCTGTTTCTCGGTATATCAATGACACCAATTGCCAACCAGATTCTCGCCAGCTCCTCTAACGTCTATCCCCGCCCGCACTGATATCTATCGACAAAAAGAGAGCATGATGCTGCTGACCTGACGCTATCATCCATCAAGGCGCTCACGCGGACATCAAAAAGAGACTCCGGTACAGGGAATCGAACCCTGGGCTCCGCGGTACTTGATCTCTCAGGTTATGAGAGCGCGAAATGTTAGCCACTACACCATACCGGATGATGCTGCTTATGATACAGGGGTCTGAGAATGTCCTTTAGATTCGTCATCGCTCGAAGACACAGAACGCAGAACGCAGCCACTATTGTTACAGACCAATTTCCCTCTGTCACCTGGGATGAGAGAGCTTCCTTGATAATGGGACTCTCGAATCGGGGTTTAAGCTTAAATGTTAACTTTATATAATGTGATAACGATTGCTTGACTCCTTATTCGTCGTCTAATGATAACACATAATCTGCGAGAGAACAATGCGGCAAGCCGGACCTCAACTGGGAACTCGGCCACTGACGCTTCAAGCAGGAGAGTCTTCTTCTACAAATTGAACAGTGGGTCTTCCATCCTATAACTAAAATGCTCACCTAGGAAAAGAAGAATAAGACCTTCTGAGATGAAAGTACTGCCGAAGTTGGCTGGATGAGCTTTGCACTGCGAATGAGGACTTGTCCGAGTATCACTATGCAACAACTATCGAGCAGCCCTCCTCGATCGAGACAAATGCAATAGTGAGTCTTGAGAAAAGGATCGATGATAAACTTGAAGTATTCGAGAAGGAGATCATGGCGGAACAGACGAAACTTGACATATATATTCATGGTAAGACGCAATCAACGCCTGAATGGATATAAGGACAACTCTGAACCTGAACGACTCAGTCAGCAGATCAGATCTCGAAGCACTGACTCCGATGTGCCGAAGAAGCTCTAAGTGACTCACCAGGGTCTTCACCTACTCGTAACTGAGAGACTGGACTCATCGATCCTTTCCGTAAAATTGCCATCAGATTAGACAAGGGCTTCGGGCAGCAGTTACTGAGGCCTGAGCTGGAGTTAGAGATTTGTGCTCTGAAGGCCAGTTTGAAGATTTGACCTAACAGCAGACACCTGCCCTGGGAGTGAACGAGACAGACTGTAGACTCATTAAGAACTTTACATGAGATACCTCGGTTGGGCATGTATCTTCAAAGATGTGAAGTATTTTGGTCGACAGGTTACCACTGATGAGCGATTCAAAGACATCATGGAGGGCGCTGAAGAGGTGATAGCGAGTTTGTATCTGGCGGGTATTTAATTTATGGTTGGCCTTGGATGACAGTGAATAAATCGCAGTTATAGGTGAGTTGCCTAAACACCTTTCAAGTTGCCTAAGGGCTGCGTTATATGCCTTAGGCTAATAAGTCTTAGGATAAGTTTAGGATAGTAATATTTTAAAAGCCTGTGTTCATTCGCTTTTTCCACTTCTTCCTATTTCTTTCCTCTATACCTTACATTATCTCAACAACACATCTCAACGCCCCAATAAGTAATACCAACCCCAAAACCATAAGCCTCTTCTGGAAGCCATCGAATCAAAGCTTGCTATGACTCCTGAAGCAATTGACTTGACTGGCGCCTCGCCACTGACAGGTAAGTCAAGTACTTTCTCCTTTATACAAACTAACAAATAGACTAGCAGGCATACCGCCTCCTGTGATGAAAAGAGAACAACCTCTACCACTAGCTACTGTCCCTCGAGAACAGACATCGAAACAGAGCGCCTACTTTCTGTATAAGAAGGAGTGTCGCCTGGCCTGGATCAAGTACCTGGGCCTCCTAGGAAGGGTCAAACTCCGCGAGGGACTTGACGGGCTCCCATTTTTCACGGGATGCCCCCTGAGCTCCTGACGCAGGAGATCGATAAAGAAAGACTAGATATGATCCAGAAAGAAGCAATGAGAGACCCTAGGAATTCGCTGATCACCATCAGCAAAGTCTTGAACGTTCTCAGAGACCGCCCCCAGCAGTCCCATATCACATGGAATATAATCCAGCAAAGGCTATCCGATCCGCGTATTCAAATCAACGCCCCTATCATGAACAGATATTTGATGTAGGCCATCGAAAATTTCACCAAAGACCGGGACGTTATCAAGCGCTGGGAAGCCTTGGGCTCTAGAAACTCCATGCATCTCTTGAACTCCGTCCAGGCGTCGCCCGAGCAGGCTACGGCATACAAAGAAATCCAACCGCCTATGTTCCGCTTAGTGGGTATTCAAACAAACGAGGAAGACCCGGCCAGTTGCCCAGGCTACGTACTCTCTATAGCCTCTTTCGAAAGGTCAGTCTGGAAAGGGGAGAAGGCGTCCAATGAAATCGAGCGTCGACAGTGCGCCGATATGGCGCTGCGATCGTTGCAAAAGTTCATGGATTCACAAAAGAACGAAGAGGTGATCAATAAGATGATTGAGTTCCAGAAACATTATCAAGCTTTGGCGGCTCTGAGCTCGAAGTGAGCTCGAAGGGCAAGGGAAATGGGATCCGCGAATTGTGTTTACGAAGCGGACGGAAATAGGGGAAGGGATATTCTTGATATGAAGACGGAGGGAGATATTTTGCTATAGTGATGGAACAAGAACGAACAGTTGAGGGATGAAAGAAAGGGCTTATGAAAGTAGTTGAATTGATGATTTGGAACACCACATCTTGATGCTGTGATACAGCCAAAAGTTCTAAATATGCCGTAACACTGGCTAGACGAGATAGAAATTTTGGACGCCTATCCCAATGACAAAAATATTCAAGCAAATTGAGTAGACCTTTATATTGCCTTGATTCAAGGTGCCAGATGTTTTCTTGCACCTTGAGGAAAGGCATCTCCTCCAACGTAACCGCACCATCGAAATAGAGAGCAACTTTCTATTCTCAAGCACTTGGGGCATATTTTAAAGTCCCTGCGCGTCCTCCATCCGGATTTGCCAGAACGATGTAGGCTCAATAACCTGGCAAGGCAAGTTCAGATGAAAAATGGCGTCTCCATGAGATCTAATGGTCTCTTTAAGACACTCGTGCCTGACTCTAAGCTCCACCAAATGGAGCTTAGCAACATCCTCCCATGCCTCCAGGACCTGTCGACTCATTTCAAGGTCCCAGGTTCCTTGCCAGGTGATATGGGCGTAGTGCTTTGTCCTGGTGTAGATGAATCCACAAGCCTCCCCTGTCCCTCCATTCCAGAGGACCATGGTGGTTAGGTTCGGCATTCGCAGTAAGAACTTTGCTGCGGTGAGAAGAAGGCTATCAATGCGCTGGTCCTGTCCCTTTATACTCCGAAAGAGAAGACTTGATGTCAGGGAGAGAGATTTCAGGTGATCCCATGTCCATTCTTCCTCGCATGCCTCGAAGAAGTTCATAGCATCGACATAGAATGAGACAGAGAGTTCATCGAGGGTCAGACTTGTCTGAGCGGTGCTCTTGGTGATGTCGACGAAATCGAACTCCGACATATATTCCGGAGAAATGCTGACGTAATTTCTATCTTGAAGGGCGCGCTCTGTGAGGTATTGTTTGGAATCCTGAAATATAGTCAGTCTTTTGAGAGTCTCTGGCATGCCTGTGGGAATCAAAGCCCTCTCCCATGGACCCAGATAGATACTTGTATATTCAAAAGGCCATGGTTCGTAGATGAAATCCGTCAGGCGGCTGAATCTAGACAGAATATATTCGAGTTCCCAAGGCTCAAAATAATGACGGAATTGCCGACGGATCATGAAACGGGTGACTGCGCTGACCTCGGGAATTCGTCGCCAGTTGGAATTGGGAACATACTGCATGTCGATAGGTCCGAACAGCCGCTCATTTGCTGTGGAAGGTGGAAGCTTTGTCTGGACACCATTCTCCCAACCGTGTTTAGGGTCGTGCCAGTCACTATGCGTTGCTTCCATGGGGATGACTGGGTCTTGGGCATAAGGAGCATTGTGCTCGTCATTAAAACGAAAGTTCTTAAACCAGTGCTTCGAGTCACTAGCAGACGATGCGTTGAGTTACAAGGTCAAAGGGAGTGTCGTGTTCCAAGTGCTGAGAATCATCAAAAGCTTGGAGACCGCATTATCCATAAGACGGTTATTTTCCCTGGGTATGTTGATATCATACTCATTCTCACAGGACGAACACTCGTATTCGGTCAGATCTACATTGAGATAGATGTGCCTCACGAGATCTCTCTGTCGAACCAGTGCTTGCTCAAAATCTTCCAGGCACGAGGGTCGGAGGCTCGGCTTGGTCATGTTTCTCGTTCCGATAACGCTTTGCCACTCTTTAGACACCGAGGCCAAAGCAGACCAGCGAGGATTTCTCTGATCGACAATCGTGTTTAGAATATTGAGGCGAATCTCTTGTGGCAAACCACCCGAGGCAGCCTGAGCTGCGAAGTCTCATTTTGTGATGTTGGGGTGTTTGATTAGCCATGATGAGAAGGTACTGAAGGAGCGAGGAGGAAACAAGAGAGCAGTCTGGTAAATCCAGTATTTAAGGGAAAAACTCTTCAGAGTAAAGTTTTGTGTATTAAAGCTAGAGTACATAGTCATGGGTCACGATACTGTGAGGAGTGCTATTGAGTTTCCTGTGAGATAAGGTTCAAAGGTGTAATCTAGAGAAGTGATCAGTTTGACTCTGTTCGAATGTAACATAGTGGTAAGACGAGGCATCTTATCAGCCATCTGAGAACCTCTGAAATATCGTTTCAGGAATCTGCTTGCCCAGCTAACTTAGTATGGCATCAAAACTTTGCCTGATCATTTGGGGGCGAGGAATCTCTCCACAGGGCGCAAAAGTATATGGCGGTTATGCTCAGCGTAGGCATGATCCTGTTTCGAACAATGAGCGCTCTGGAGAATGGCAACTTTTAAAAGGTGCAAGTCCACAGTGGTTGACAAGTTGAAGCTGTGATGTTGTAAGCCAGTCTCCTCTCCATGTTGTTATCTTAGAACAGAGGGAAAGCAATATGATGGATGAATGAAGAAACATCCGAAAGAGGCGCAAGCTCCAGTACAAGGATCATGATCCAAAACGAAGGTCAGGCCAGTCAACGTCGACCCTAGAACCGAGCTCTTGGCGAACAACGAGAAAGGATACGACTCGCGAATGCGAAAAACGAGGGTGGATGACGATACGTGATACGCGGACAGTCTCTAGTCAGGCCAGGTCAGCCTAGTAGGGATTGACTCCATTGGTCGAACAAGCAACGAAACAATAAGAGTATTCGCATTGAACAAATCTGCCTAGAAATGATTGTTATACGAGTATAACGTACGCATAATCGTATTGTAGTGCAGCCTGGAAGATTGTAAGGGTTGAAGTTGAGTGCGTGCAGAAATGACGAAGGACCCGATGATCCATCCATTGAATGGATGTTACGTCATTTTATTGTAGTTGGAGTTAGGGGTTCAATTCACCTAAAAAAAGGCAAAGAGCTGTCATCAATTCGGCCCCCAGAACCGCTGACCACTGAATCCATCCATCAGCAGCACAATATTTCAGCCCTGTACCTATCCTCCACAAGAAAACAAGAAACAAGCCGAGAGCTCTTGGCTTCTGCTACGTCGTTCACTTCCTTCCGCTCCTTATTTCGGGTTTATACCCGCATCCTCTCCCTCCTCTTCTTGTCTCCCCTCTTTTGCCTTATCATATCGTCTTAATGACAACGAAGCCACCACTATTCAAGACAAGACCACTTTAGGGCACATTTGCTGTCGTGTCTCACGTTGGCGTCTATTTTTGTCGCTTTCTGTTTCCGATTGTTTCGTCTTCTTCCGCGGGCGCCGAGTTGACACTACTGCCGAAACTCTATCTTCCTCTCCAAGGCGACGTCGAGCAGATCCTCAACATTTACCACGACATCTACGACGATCATACGAATATATACTATACACATTTACGGACATGAGCTCTTCCATAGATCCTCATCCCAATGGGAATGGTCACGCGGGTGATCATGACCACGTTATACGCCCTCGACCGCGCAAACCGAAACATTCACAGGTCTCAGAGGTTCTTCGCATGTCAACAGCAGAAGATAGCGAGGGACACCTCATGCCCGATAACATGAGCACAGGAACTGCCAGTGGGTTGACTAGGTATGGTTGAACCTCCAAATTATGCGCTCAAGCTAATTGTATACAGTGGTCGTTCCACGCCCGTCCCGGAGAATGCGCCTCCATCCGTTAAAGTCCTCTCGACAGTTCGAAAGCAAACCCGTGCAGAGCAACGTCGCCGTATATTTCCAACGATCGAGTTCGCCTCGCGTGTTAGTCATTTCGACCCCGAAAGCGATTACCGAGACTTCCATGGCTTCTTCAACCTCTTCTGGATTGGCCTTGCCATCATGGGCATCACCTCAATGCTACGCAACCTCAAAGATACTGGGTTTCCTCTAAGAGTGCAAATATGGGGTCTCTTCACAGTAAAGCTCTGGCATCTTGCCATTGCCGATTTCCTTATGGTCGCAACGACAGCTGTTAGTCTGCCATTGAACCGTGCAGCTCGAAGTGCAAAGCCCGGTAGCTTTCTGTCGTGGGATAAGGGTGGAATAGCTATTCAGAGCATCTACCAAGTTGCTTGGCTTTCGCTTTGGATTGTTGTGCCCTTTCACTTCGAATGGACCTGGACGTCGCAGGTGTTCTTTCTCTTGCATACCATGGTACTACTAATGAAAATGCACTCGTACGCTTTCTACAACGGGCACTTGTCGCAGACGGAGAAGCGACTGTACGCTCTCGACAACCCCTTCTTGCCTCACGATCGACGACCAGCCTACCAATATCCATCCACCGACAGTGTCGCTAACGGCGAGGCTACTATTTCTGGTAGCAAGAAGCGTCGTCGAAACCGTAGCAAGAAACGACAGCAAGCCAAGCGCAGCAACAGCGATGGAAACAAGAGCAACGAGGAGGTGGATGCTGTTAACAACAACCTTTTGGTACCCAGTCCTGTCGCGAGCGGCAACAATAGTGCCGACGAAGTCGATGAGTTGCGAGAAGATCTTGCCCGTGAGCTTACGAGTCCCATTGGCAACGTCACATATCCGGCCAACCTCACCTGGTCCAATTACATGGACTACCTCCTCTGTCCAACGCTCTGCTACGAGATCGAATACCCTCGAACGTCCCGCATCAACTGGATTAATCTGATTTCCAAGATCATCGCCACTTTTGGTTGCATCTTTCTCTTAACAATCATATCAGAAGACTTCATTCTTCCAGTTCTTATAGATGCCTCAGAGCGCCTCGATGCCGTTCCAGCAGTCTCATCGCTTTCGGAGAAGTCGCTCATCCTAGCCGAGACCATCTCATGGCTTCTCTTCCCTTTCATGCTCACGTTCCTCCTCGTTTTCCTCGTCATCTTCGAATACGTCCTTGGTGCATTCGCGGAAATCACTTGCTTCGCCGATAGACATTTCTACTCTGACTGGTGGAACTCAACCGACTGGATGGAGTTCTCGCGCGAGTGGAACATCCCCGTGTATAGCTTCCTTCGACGCCACGTCTACAGTGCCTCTCGACCTCGCATTGGCAGAGGAGCTGCCACGGCGTTGACGTTCCTCATTTCTGCTATTGGCCATGAGATCGTCATGGCGTGTATCACCAAGAAGCTTCGTGGTTACGGCTTCGTGTGTCAGATGCTTCAACTACCCATCGTGATGCTCCAACGTACGCGATGGGTCCGTGGTAAGAAGACCTTGAACAATGTCTGTTTCTGGGCATCGATGGTTCTCGGTCTCAGCATGGTATGTCACAATTCCCATAATCATGTCATACTGTAACTAACGACTTGACAGATCTGCGCTCTCTACGTTCTCGTGTAGTCAAACCAAGCTCTAGAAGAGTATGCTGGCCATACTGAGCGCTTGTCGCATCCGACATCTGTACAACACCAACCTAGATAGGTACATATCCCATCTCAGTTCCGTCTTGCGATCCTGTACATATATGGGCTTTTAGAATTGGAAACGGGAAACGGACTAGGTACAAGAAGGAATGGACTGCTTCTATATCCCACAAAGATAGATTATATACCCCCATAGTAAATTTGATTGAGTCATTGCTTCGAGTCGTAACATGTCTTCGGGGAGCAACGTCGGACGTTGATTTAGAGTGTCAAACTAAACTTAGTAAAAGATATCCTAAACTCATACCAAGTCAACTAACTTAGCAAAAATTATCCTAAACTTGGACAAAGTGGCAGAGGATATCCTAAACTTATACAAAGTTTCCTAAGTCTTTTTGTCATTTAGATTAAACAATTCACATCACATTCAAGGACGAGATATTTGTTCTATACCATTTCCATTTCGCGTCTACTTCATCTCTCTCGTAATCATAGAGCTATCTAGAGTTACACCTTGTCCTCCTCAAAAGGACTGGGGAATTATGGCAGAATAAGCGGCTGCTCAAATCCGAGAAGCCCGCGTAAAAACCAGAAGACAGAAAAAAGACCTTGTTGCTCATAAAAACCGAAACCCTTCAACTCCATTGACTTTTTGTGGTATCCCGTTTAGCATGCGTGGTCATTTAGTCAACCTCCTCCATGGCGCTGTCACCAGTGGCGGCGGCAGGGGCATCGGTGGTGGCATCAGCCTCAGCAGGGGCAGAGTCATCCTCCTCAATGTTGAGGCCGAGCTGGACAAGCTTGTGGATGCGGTCGGCGAAACCAGCGGGCTCGTCAATGGTGAAGCCAGAGACAAGGAGAGAGGTCTCGAAGAGAAGCTGGACGATGGACTTGACAGTACGGTCGTTCTCGCCGTCAGTCTCAACCTTCTTCTTGAGCTCCTGGACGATAGGAGACTTGGGGGAGATCTCGAAGGTCTTCTTGGAAGACATGTAGCTGGACATGGATGTGTCACGGAGAGCCTGAGCCTTCATGATACGCTCCATGTTAGCGGACCAACCGAACTGGCCAGTTCGGATAGCGCAAGGAGAGGTGCCGAGCTTGTGAGAGACGACAACCTTCTCGACCTTGTCGCCGAGAACGTTCTTGAGGGCCTTGGCGAGGCTCTCGTACTCCTTCTCCTCAGCCTCACGGGCCTTCTTCTCATCCTCGGTCTCCTCGAGCTCGAAGTCCTTGGTGATGTCGACAAGCTTCTTGCCCTCGAACTCCTTGAGCTGAGTCATGGCGTACTCATCAATGGGGTCAACGAGGAAGAGAACCTCGAAGCCCTTCTCGCGGAGAGCGTCCAGGAAAGGAGACTTAGAGACAGCCTTGATGGACTCACCAGTGATGTAGTACATGTTGTTCTGGTGCTCAGGCATGCGGGTGACGTAGTCGGAGAGGGAGGTAAGCTCGTCACCGGACTTGGTGGAGTTGAATCGGAGGAGCTTGGCGAGGATGGAGCGGTTCTGGGAGTCCTCGTGGATACCAAGCTTGAGGTTCTTGGAGAAGGCGCTGTAGAACTTGTCGAACTGCTCCTTGTCCTCAGCGATCTCCTGGAAGAGCTCAAGAGACTTCTTGACGATGTTCTTCTTGATGACCTTCATGATCTTGTTCTGCTGAAGAGTCTCACGAGACAGGTTGAGGGGAAGATCCTCAGAGTCGACAACACCCTTGACGAAGCCGAGCCACTCAGGGATGAGGTCGGTAGCATCGTCAGTGATGAAGACACGTCGGACATAGAGCTTGATGTTGTTCTTAGTCTTCTTGGTCTCGAAGAGATCGAAGGGAGCGCGCTTGGGGACGAAGAGGATAGCGCGGAACTCAAGCTGACCCTCGACGGAGAAGTGCTTGACAGCGAGGTGGTCCTCCCAGTCATTGGAGAGGGACTTGTAGAAGGAAGCATACTCCTCTTGGGAGATGTCCTGGGGGTTACGAGTCCAGATAGGCTTCTGCTTGTTGAGCTCCTCCTCCTCGATCTTGGTCTCCTTGATCTTCTTGGTCTTGGGCTTCTTCTCCTCCTCATCGTCATCGACCTCCTCAATCTTGGGCTTCTTGTCATCACCCTCCTCGGTGACCTCCTCACCCTCCTCATCAGGGACCTCCTTCTCGGTCTCCTTCTCGACGTGGAGGTAGATGGGGTATGAGATGAACTCGGAGTGCTTCTTGATGACCTCCTTGATCTTGCTCTCGTTCAGGTACTCGGTCTGCTCGTCCTTGAGGTGGAGGATGATAGCGGTACCACGGCCGAGGGGCTCACCCTCGGTGTCCTCGGTGATGGAGAAAGTACCACCAGCAGAAGACTCCCAGACGTACTGCTCGTCATCGTTGTTCTTGGAGATGACACGGACCTGGTCGGCAACGAGGTAGGCGGAGTAGAAACCGACACCGAACTGACCAATCATGGAAACATCAGCACCAGCAGTCAGGGCCTCCATGAACTGCTTGGTGCCTGATCGGGCGATAGTACCAAGGTTGTTGACAAGGTCCTAGAGAACGTTAGTATGTAACACTTATGAGTGGCTTGACGTGAAAATAACTTACAGCCTTGGTCATACCAATACCGGTATCCCGGATGGTAAGAGTCTTGTTGGCCTTGTCAGGAATGATGTCGATTCGGAGGTCCTTGCCAGAGTCGAGCTGGCTAGGGTCCGAAAGGGCCTTGTATCGGATCTTGTCTAGGGCATCTGAGGCGTTGGACACAAGCTCTCGGAGGAAGATCTCCTTGTTTGAGTAGACGGTGTTGATGATGAGGGAGAGTAGCTGAGAAATCTCAGCCTGGAACTCGAAGGTCTCAGACATTTTGTCGGGTATCAAAGGGAATTGTGACTGTTGAGAGAAAAGGAGATAGAGAGAGAAATGTTGTTTGGAGAGAAGAAAAGGTTGAAGAGGCGGACAAGAAAAATATGTAGTAGGCGCGGCCCCTCCTTCCTTCCTTCCATCTGCTTCTGCGATTGTGAAGGTTCCATGAGATTCTACGGCCAAAGCCCACCTAGCGCCGCTACCTACAGGCAGCTCCCCTCTCCCCCGCCTTCCGCTAGCTCCATCGCTGAGGTACCTACCTTGCCTTGCCTCAAAAGGCACCACAGCAACGGCGGCAGACGGTGGCCAACACTGCTACAGTTTGCCTCTGATTCCGTCCGTCTGCGCCTTTGCGGTCTGCTAACAATCTATCCTGCTGTACCAGCCTAAGGGATACAATAAACCTAAGCGACGAAAAAACTCTAGGTAACTTAGGCTTAGCTTAGGATACTCTTTACTGAGTTTATTTTGGCACCTCTTCTAAAGTCTCGACTTTTCTTGTTCCTTGAGGCAAGGTACATTGCTTACCCCAATAAAAGCACAAAGGGACCAGGAGGCAAAAACTGAATGGATCAGGCTCGAGTGATTGGCCATTGTTTGCTAGACTCTTCCACGTATCCCTTCACAAGTTCGACGTGCATCGCCCCAAATGTCTATCTTTTGCGACTTCAGGTACCACAAACCCAGCAAGCTATCCGAGTCAAACAATGAGCTACTGTGATTGTGGAAAACAGAGATTTAATTGATCTACATGAATCATTACAGAAACTCAATCTTGATGGCAAATCTCCATTCACTGTTAGCGTAGACGAATTGCTCCAGAGCCTTATCGCCTGGACGGATCTCTGAACAACCCCTCATTCGAGGCTGAAAAAGACCCCTGTTCAAGTTCCTAGGCTTTCCATTTCAGAGTCCCACCGCTTCCGCTTTCTTACCCCAGCGAAAGTAACAACCCCTCGATCGAATCGAATCTTCTAGCCATACAAATCGACTGTTTCCGTGTGCTGCCTGGGCGGGCATTGCTTACGACCGCCAACTGTTTCAATTGAGGCCAGCCCATCTACCATAGCCTAGGCGAAGTTCAAAGTGTAGCTGTGCTGAACTGTATTGTAATTTGTGTAGATCAATGAGATGCAATTGTCGAAAGCAAGGCTGAGTCTCACTGTGAAAATAACAAATGTATCAAGCCGAGGTTGCTCGCAAGGCAGATACTTGTTGTCTGATTAGCAATATGCTCAGAATCCATCAATCTTATTAGGCAAACTGTAGGCTCAATTGCTAAAATTGGATGTTTGTGGTTCTTCTGGTTTGTTCTTTGGCATCTCATTTTGACAATCGAAGCATCAAGTGACCATGATATCCACCTCAAACATCAAGCGAGCGAGGGGAGCAAAGAAAGTTTAGGCCTAACCTTGGTCCTAAATGATAAAAAGACTTAGGTAACTTAGGATAAGTTTATGATACCTTTGACTAATTTTATCTTGATATCTTGAATCAAAGTCTGAAGTTTTCTTGCTCCCCGAGGGCGAGAAGCCAAACTTACCATAATACACGCCCTGGCATGAAATCATTTGTTTCTATTCCAGAACATCTTTGATTTGTTATCATTCATCATGAATCTTCGAGAACCACGGCAACTCCATGCTCTTCGCCAGGCCTTGTTATACAGGGTACTATACACTCTAACCAGCTTTTGATACAATCCCATCACTTACATCTCCAACACCACTCCAACCTCTCTATACTTTCTATCCGCATAGACAAGCCCAAAGTCCTCGTCCTCCTCTTCCGCAACCCTCACCATCTCTACAACCTCTCCCACAACAATAACATGATCTCTCACTCTCAAGAGCCCTCCCTCTGGCGCATCTTGGAGTACCCTACACCGAAGAGCAAACATGACGCCGTCCTCTCTTAGTACAGGCGCCTCGTCGCCTTCTTGGGTGTAATCCAGTCCCTTGAATGCATTCCCTCCAAAATTGCCTTTTGTAAAGTGACTCGCAACATTTGCGCCCCGCTCATCCCCTGATAGGACGTGTACGTTGAAACCACCGCTTGCTCTTATAGCGTCCAGTGTTCTGCTCGGCGTGGCAATGTTGAATGTGACGAGAGGTGTAGGTGCGAGTGTTAATGATGTAAAAGACGACATCGTCATGGCGCGAGGGCCGTCACCGGGTTGGTTTGATGTACAGACAACGACGCTGTGGGGAAGGAGACGCATAATGGAGCGAAGTTGTTCGGGCAGAGGGACTTGTTTCGTGGGATGAACAGTCGGAGGTTTTGCTGGGGACGTATGCCATGTAGTTGCAGTCGCAGTTGTGTGCTTTCTTCTATCTACAGTATAGCATTAGCTAGAGTAACAGGCCATGGCAGAAACACTCACGATGCAACGTCGATTGCGACGAATGAGAACCCGACACCGAAGCTATGTATCTTCCACAAACATCAAATCCTATTATTGAACGCTGTAGGCACCCCGTATTCCGCAAAGAACTGAATCCTCTGGTCCCGCCTCTCGTCATGACAAGTACTGTCGCAGCGCCATTGCGCAACGCTCGGGAGCTCTTCATTGACCACCACAGCGCATTATCAACAAATGCACTGGCAATAACCTCGAATAAACCGTAGGCAGAGAGTAAAATCGCCTCGTGTGAACAGGCGCCTTTTTATTTCACTCGTTCGAGGTCGGAGGCCGAGCCAGTCTAGAAATGACGAAGAATGATTGCATTTTCTTATCGATAAGATCCCGATCCCCTGCTTGGTGTACCCGCACTCGGACCTCGCATCTTAAATTTTACCGATCGACTTCAAGCCTACCTAACTGAAGCTTCACCACCAACCAGTCTAGGTCGCCAACCGCTGTCAGGGCCGTCAATTCGTCTTCTCCGGCCTTGCTCATAGTAGCGCTTCCAATTCACAATGGCCAAGTTCTCAGTGTCACCGGCGACTCTCTCGCCTCTACGAACAACACTCTCAACACCATGCTCACGAACCCGCCTGTCCCTCGGCCAAGTCCGTCATGCCACATTTATTCCTCGACCACGCCGACCATACACATTCACCCAGCTCGTCACTCTATCCGACGGCTCTGCATACACCATGCGAACGACTTCACCATTGCCCATTTACCGCGCTACAAAGGACACACGCAACACATTGTTGTGGCAGCCATCTGAGAAGTCACTCAAGAACGTCGAGCTCGATGAGGCTGGTAAACTTGCTGCTTTCCGAGAACGCTACGGCCGTGCCTACGATGCTTCTCATGCTGAGGAGGGTGAAGGTGCTGCCGAGACAGCTGATGAAGGTTATGCGGACCTTATCACCGGATATGCGCCAACACAAGATGCGAACGCTATGAGGGATTCAGGACCTAAGAAGCAGGCTAAGAAAAGAAAGTAAATAAGGAAATAGTGTTGTCGAGAGGAGGAACAGCTACCACAAAAACCACAAGCCCGTGGGGGTGAAAATGAGTCTTGTATAAATTACTATTGAGGACATCCGAGAATTGGGAGCATGAGGTGGGTGGGGGCGGTTCGATATGTACAACAGCTATAAAGCCCCCAAGGCTTGTAAGATATAAAAAACACGTGTCTACCCCATCGCTACCAGATAGAACCGCCAAGATGCGTTGGAGAAACCGACGCTTGGTCCATCTAGTCCGAGTCTTCGTCTATCCTCGCCCGAGCGCGGTCAACCGCAGTATCGCCTCCCTTTTGCTGCTGTTGCTGGTATACTGGTGGTCTGTAAAATACTGACTCGTCGTCTTCAGCGTCAAGTTGCATCAAGAATGTCTCCCACTTCTCGATAAGCTGTAACATGTTAGCACGCTTCTTATCTTCACTGCTTTCACTGTACTCGCCTCCTTTTGCGCCTCAACTGCGCTTTCAAGGAATGTCTCAACACCACTCTTGAAGTCTTCCACCTTCTCCTTCTCAAATCGATCAAGCTCGCTTCTCATCAACCGGCCCATATCCTCGAAAAGAAGCCTGGCCTGGTGAACCTTGCGCTCTGACTCGCCAACTTCAGCGCTCATTTGGTTGAGTCGGTCTTGCTGACTCTTTCCTTGTCTCAAAAGCTTGTCCTGTGTAGCCTTCTTCTTCTGTAGTTCCGACTCCGCAGCATGCCATGAATAGAACGCCTTTTGTCGCTGGCCAAATGCCTGCTTGACTGACCCGATGAGGCGAATGTACTCCTCGAGAATAATGCCGAATGTCAGAACATCCTGCTGGGCCTGGCGGTCATACACATCTCGAATAGTAAGCTGGAGCTCGGAAAGAGCATCAAGGGGGCCTGATAGTGAGGGTGACAATTCAACGGTGGAGAGTGCGTGGAGGGAAGCTGAGAAGTCACCAGCTGCCTCGGCCATCATCTTACGTTGGCTAACCATGGTCTCCATAGCCTTGAGAAGTCCCTTGAGCTGATTCTCGAGAGCATCGAGGTAGACCTTGCGATCATGGAACCAGTCATCCTGTTCCACAAACTTGTTTCCGCCTCCAACGTTGATACCCAGAGACCCAAGCACACCCTTGCTCTCGGTAGGAATGGGCTCCCGCCTCTCCTTGTGCTTGACGTCCACATTGAAAGTTTCGCTTTCCAAAAAAAGCTTCAGATCGGGATCGTGCTGGAGCGTAGGGTGTATCGCGGTCTTGTTAAGCATCTTTTCAAGAGCAGCTCGTCGGCTCTCTACAAAATTGCTGTCGAAGCGACCGACAGCCTGCTTCTCAGGAGGAGGTGGAACCACAATTCCAGGGTTGTTGCCATGGAGAGTCGTGTAAAGCCAGAGAAAATCGCGATATCGGCGCTTGACTTCGAACTCGGGCTGTTTATATCCCTTGGAAGTGGTCTGTTTCTCCGCGTAAGTGCTTGATTGAGTTAATTGGACGCCGGCGCTTCATACCTTGGTTCGAACGGAATAGACAATGTGGGAACTTGTCAGGTCGCCAACTTTGTGAGGATCTCCAACCGTAATCTGGAACGTGGGCTTGGCAGCTTGCTCAACACTAACGCTCGGCTGATTGCTGCTCCTGACGGCACTGGGCTGGGCAGCCTCAACGGGAGGAGGTGCGCGAGGAGCCTTTGACCCATCGTTCTCGTCATCGTCGATATGGTGAGGATCCGCAGGTCGTCGCTGCTGCTGGGGCTGCGGCATGGTGGTACGAATCACCATCTGCTCCTTTTGCGGAGGCACCGGAGGGGCATCCTGGGCAGAGCCATTGTCTTCGGTGGCGGCGCCGAGAGGACCGAGAGGATCATCGACAGCTTCGAGACGTGTGGGTTGAGCGACCAGCCGACGTGGTCCTCTTGATGGACGAGGGGCCGACGAGGAAGCCGAGGGAGCTGGGTTGGACGATTGCGAGGCCGCGGCTTCAGGCTGCGATGCCTGTTGCGATGCGGCCTGTGATGAGTCGGCCCAAGGCGATTCTTCGACGTCCATTTCTAATTAATGCGATCGCGAGACGCTACCTCTGTTGGGATTCAAAGTGGTCGAGGTTGATATGTAGAATGGGCTTGAGATGGAGGTAGAGGTTGGAAGCTTGGGGAGCATGCCTCCACAGGCGGACGTCAGCGGAGACGGCCCCACTCTTCCCCGTAAGGCAGGTACGTATTGTTATATCAACCATCTCAGCTTCAAATTAGACGCCTTCAAAGACTACCTTACCATAGAATACTCAGATATGCAATCAGTGATTGAATATGGTCATACGTCCGCAGTATTTGGTGGTTATTACTCAGAATTCTATTACTACAGGACATCCATGCTCTGTTGCAAAGAATGACATCAGCCCCAATACGATTTCCTGTGGACTGCTCTCTATTCCGGCTTGTTCACTGAAACCAGTCTCTTTATTTAATCTCGAAATTCGGAATCATCCTGCCCTTGCTGAATATTCTCAATACCTGTGATCATGAACTCTATACGAAGGTAGCCCATTGCGCCTCTCCTGATCGTCTGGCCCAGTTTCATCGTCGACTATTTGCGAGGTCTCGCCGTCGGCCCCAAATCTATTCCAAAATTAGCGGCAAATTGTTGCCTTCGCCGTTTCTCGCGAGCAACTGGGTCGACTGCCTCCCGCTCCTAACGTTCGGGGTCGTAACAGCCGCCTACAATTACCAAGTTCATCCGTGTAAACTTGACCTTCATCACTGGTGTCTTCTTCGTCGGGAACGCGCTGATCTGATCAGGTGTGATCATCACCTCCTTGTTCTTTTTCTTATGAGTTCCGGTGGTGCCGCTGGTACCCGCTGGTCCTGATGTTGCGGCTGTAAGGCGAGAAGCCTCACCAGCAGGGCCTCCTGCGCTTGTGCCATCGACCCCTGTTGCCGCCGTATCGAGGCCTGTCTGTTGCTGACTCGCCTTTTGGGGATCAGAGGGCAGCTCGACATCCCAGAGTCGGACTGTGCCATCTTGACCACCAGAAGCAAGCACGTTGGATTCAACGCTGAAGCTGAGTGACCAAATTCCGCCCTTACCATGGCCACGCGACCGCTTGATGCGTGTTCCTTTCGCAAGGTCCCAAAAGAAGATGTTACCTGCACAATCGGCACTTGCTAGGATCTTGCCATTTGGCGCGCATTCCAAGGCGGTGATGTATTCGTTGTGGCCTGTGAACACGCGGACACAACCGCCAGTTACGACAGACCACATACGGATCGACTTATCAGTCTCGTCAGAGGCGGAGAAGACATAGAGGCCATTAGGATGCCATGCAAGCGCTGAGATGGACGTGTCATGCCCAACCAACAATCGTTGAGGGGAAGCATGATCTTGCATCCACAGTCGAACAGCTTTGTCGTATCCTCCACTGATGAAATAGTGTCCGTGGGGACCCCAGAGTGTCCTGAAAGCAGGTCCATCGTGGGACTTGTATAGACATAGGCAACTCCAAGACTCTAGTGACCACAGACGAATCTGGCCATCTGCAGATGCAGATAGTAGCAGCTTCGGTCGCGTGTCCAGGGCAGGATTCGACTTTCCTTCGTCACCAAAGAGCTTCTGCGGAGGGCCAGAAGCAGCATCGGAGAAGGACACATCGTAAACAGGCCCAGAATGTCCGATTAATTTGCGGCTGTTGAACTTCGCTTCTTTCTCGTGCGCGTTCATCGTGGGTAAGGCTTTACCATCCAGCGACCAAACGCGAATGTAAGATTCCGTGGTACCAGCTGCCACTAATTGTCCATCGTTGGAGAAGTCCATACAGGCAACACTGCAGTTTGTCAGTATCAGCCGTTCCTCGAGGGCTATCAAAACTCACCTTCCAAGCGTGTTATGGAATGTAAACATGCATGCGCTGATGGGGACTCCCACGCCTCCCGTCGCACCATCGATCTTGAATCGGTCGCGATTCTCTCGAAGCTTTTGCATTTCCAGCATGATGTCCCTTGGCCTCGAGGGTGGTAAGGGTAACTCTGCTCTGCTTGGTGCATCTGCACTCTCCTCACGCTTGATTTTTTGGTCGAACTCATCCACTAGCGACGATTTCCCGGGAGGTGGCGGAATTCGTCGCTCTTCTTCCTCAAGCTCAGCTCGCACATCGTCGCGCAGGTCGGCATCCATAGGTAGTGGTCCAAGCTTCAGGGGAGCAGTTGGGTCGAGAACGTCCTTGTTCGACAAGCCAATATTGACGCCCGGAATACCTTCATTGGTGTCCACGCTCTCTATCTCCATGTTTCTTGACCTTCTGTAAACAGCTTCGAAACTGAAAGGGGTTATAGGTCCACGAGCTGTAGAATCAATCTGGCAGTAGGTTGCCAGGACTTGGCGAATCACGGAACCACCCTGGTCCGACTCGCGCTCCAGAAAGTTGAAAAGATCACCGCTGGCATGTTGGTTCAGAGGAATTCGGTACTTGTTTTCCCGATACAGCTTTGTCATGGGGTTCTCGTTGATGTGTTGTGGTAGTGTGATGGTACCAAGGGTCTTGAGATCATCTGCGTGTACTGGCTGGAAGTTAGGACCGATATCTCTAAGGAAAGCCTTCGCATCTTCAGTGTAGGCATGTTGGACAAGTTCTAGGAAAGAATAGACGAAGACGGGCCACAGCAGCTTTGACAGTTCGAACTGGGGTTGTCAGCAAAGGAAACAGCGGGGGGCGATCATGGCATACCTTGTATATGTCCAAGTTGTTCTCGACCCATTCGCGTAGTAGTCCAAAGGCTCGTTGGTACTTTTTGGGGCCGAGGTTGGCCAGTTGATAGATAGGCTTGCCGTCAGGGCCGAGATGTTTCGATTCCTGACGAAACACCTCTTCGGTTCGGTTGAAACCCCTCTTGAGCAAGTAGTCTGTAACCTGTTCTTGGGCTTTAGCAATCATATATTCCGATGGATCTTTCATTATAATTATGGTGCGTGAGCTGATCAAATATTTGGGTGTGTAATGGATGGATGATGGTCTGCGTTACTGTGGCTCAAGATCAAGAGAAGTTGAGATAAGCACCTTGGACAAGTTACATAGAGACAATGTGCAATGGCCGATGCTTTATATGTGTTGTCATGGAGAGTGCTAAGAGGCACTGGCAAGAGATGATATAATGGTCGCTGTTATGTTGGTGGTGTGATGGTATGAGACAACCATGGAGATTCATCAAACAAACAAGTAGAAAGTAACTTACAATCTGGTTGAGATTCTGATTCGACATTGGGCCTCCAGATGAGCCACTCTGGCCCGTCGCTGCGGCTGCTGTTGCGTGTGTTGGAGCTGGAGGTGTTGGTGCAGGCCCTTGATAGCCTGGCGCTTGAGGTGCGCCTGGTGTTTGTGCTGGCCCAGACATAGTGAAGGGCAGTGACTGTTAGAGAAGAAAGCGGGTTTGTATTGGAGCCTAGGTGTTCGATCCGGCCTATGTACACCACACGCTGGTAGAGAGTGAGTGTCCCTCAGCGATATGTCATACCCCAGTTGTGTCTTTCGGATGGGGGCCAGGTCCTGTCGCTCTCCAAGTTGATGAGATGAAAGATCACAAACTGCCAGTCTGTGGCAGTGTCCTAGTTTATCGGATATTCGAAAGAGTTTGTAGGTCGGTTATATCTGAGAAGTGAGATACTTCGAAGTTGAATGATTGTAGCTAAGAAGACGATGAGATCCTAAGGTTTGTGTGAGTTGTAACCTCGATTCAATGCTGAAAGTTAGTGTGAATCGTGGATGATTGAAACGCGCCAAAGCTTAGCAGAGCGCGCGTGGAGGTTAACCGATGATTAAGCGGCGCAACATGATATTGAACCCAATGAGACAATAAGAGCGTGGCACGTACCAGAATATCCAAAGTTGAAAAACTCAGGATTTTCTTGTTGTTCTTTTCGATTCTCAAGAACCCTTTCCCTGACGTTCATCCTAATAAACCTGTGCTGCTGTTGAAACAATTGATTGAGTACCCACGCACGGGCCGCCACCGCGATCTGCCAATGACAGCGGGTACGTATCTCTCGCCCGTTCTTTCACTCATTGAGATTCGTTTCGTTGCACTTCAACTCACTTCAGCTTCACCATCACAGAGAACTCTGTTACATTTCATTCATCTGCCTGCATCAGAAGAAGGCGATTTCGACAATTGAAAGCCTGAATATCTTTTCTGAGTATTTGCTTGCATTGAAATATCACAAAACCTTGTCCTAACTAAGCCCTGTGTTCAAACGGGAGTTTGAGCATAAATCCAAGGACCCTTCATCGTCAACTTCATCACTCACCTACACGGAAAGCTCTCAAAGTTCGTGTCACAGTCATGGCTTCCCCAAATGATGTGGATATGACTGGTGCCGAATCATCACGCAACGAGCCATTCACTATTGAAGAGAACATCCGCCAGCTAAATGCCATCGACCAACAAATCATCCAGCTCATGAAACACACTGCCACAGCACTCAACGCACTCACAATACCGAAATCCACAGAAACCGACCAGAACATGGATCCATCAGCTGAACCTACAAAGCCATCACTAGATCCTGGTACACAAAAAGAAGCCTTCGCTTCTGCGACAGATCAGTTCTTCCAGGCACTTCACACCGTCGATGTCAAGATCAAACGCCAGGTCATGGCACTCGAGGAAGCCAATATCATCAGTCTTGCTCCACCGCCTCGCCTGAATAAGACGGGTCCCATCATCCCACAACCAACGCCCAACGGAGTGGGAGCTGTGGGCAACATCGGAGCGGGCTGGTTGAACAGTCGAGGGACAAGAGTTGAGAGGGATATGGAGGCAGAGCTCTGGGGAAAGGCAAAGGAAATTTTGAAGGAGAAGGAAGCAAAGCTGGAGTCTGGATCAGGATAGATGTAGATGCAATGTTGCCTTGATGGAAGGTTTAGGAAGGGGACCATCATCTCCCCGGCCATCCCAATAAAACTACAAAGGAAAACAACCCTGGTAGATATTTGCTGCACAATACAAATCCATTGATGATGGATTTCATATTGCAAGTCAAGCCTCATGTTATTGCTTACCCTAAACCGACCTAGAAGCTCTTAAATTGGCGTTGACAGGAACAGGTGGGAATAGGCAGCGATCACCACCAAAAGCATAAACTTGGCTACATACGACCTATCCAATAAATGGATTCAAAGTCCGTGGTACCTGGATCAGATGCCCTACCAAGTCTGCCTTCTCATAGGGTAGCTAGGGCAAGGTAGTACCCTGAGAGAAGAACTGGACGGATATACGGACATCTAAACGCAGCACTTGTATGTAAAATGAAGTCCCATAAATCAGTAATCAGCTTTGGGCCCATTAATACCAAGACTTCTAATTCTTGGGGATGACTCCGACCTTCAAACAAGAGATGTTCTTCTGCCGGATCCAGTATATTCTCGTTACTGAGACATGGTGAGATCAATGCAACATCTGCATTCCAAAGGATTTCTGTTTTTCATCTCAGGTAATCGACCACTAGACGTGTAATAAGCAGCTCACGAATATACTGCACTTCACTCTTGGAACCAAGAGGACCAAGACTTGGGTGCAAACATGGCATTCTTGGATTCGGTTATATCGGACCCAGTCGACGCACGTTGCTCTATTAGCGGACAATAAAGCTCCGGCATCCCCCCTGGTACTGCAGGAATTAGTGGGAAAGCACCACGCCTGATATCAAAAGCAACCAATCGCCCTTTGTGTAATGACAGGCTGCCGAATGCTCCGGAATGACGCCCTCAATCGATGGAGCCCCCTGGAACCTCAAGTTTTTGGAGGGCCCGAGGGCGGAAGTGGGAGAGGTTGGCGGCCTTTTTACTTGAACCGACACCAGAAAACAACTTTTGAGTTTGCCCAATTTCCTCATCTCCTTCTTCCTCGTCATCTTTGATCTCCCTAGAGGAGTTTTATTCTGCCTCGTTGCACAAACGGAGTCATTTGTTTGCTCTGCTCTCGGCATCTCGCTATCTACTCGCTTATCGAGCCACGATCCTCCAGCGATTGCTGCTTACAATTGAATAATCTGGACGCCGCTAGACATCGACGATCCCCCACCGACGGTTGTTGCGACGGGAAGAACGGAACCGAAACTGCGATTGCTCACAATTTTGCACGGAGACGTTGGATCGCGACATTGACGGAAATTAGAGGACGATACGACCATGGTTGGCGATTATAAGTCGAAGGCCATTGCGGCGCCTTCGCTGTCCAAGGTTGCGACAATTGCGCTTCTTGTGACAGCTGTACAAGCCCACGACCACGATGCAAGCCATATTCCCGAAGGCGAAACAGTCTCTTTGGAGCCCTTGGTGCGTTCTACAGGCCTGAAAACTTGAGTTAGCGGCTGACGAGCAGCAGGATACGGTATTATGGATTCACATCTTCATACAGATGTTAGCGTACGGCGTTATCTTCCCTGTCGGTATGGTTTTGGGTGTAAGTAAACAAACCTACTCGACCTTGGCATAGTACTGATGTCCACTAGATGACCAAGAATCGATGGCACGTTCCGACCCAAGCCGTTGGCACCATTCTCGCTATTCTTGGCTTCTTCCTTGGTCATGCGCATAAAGGCCGCGAATTCATTCCGAATCATGTTCATGGCAAATTTGCGCACATTCTTCAGCTTCTCCTCGCCGCGCAGGTTGTCCTCGGACTGTACCTCAAAGGACATTGGGAGAAAGGCATCAATGGCAGAATTCGAAAGCTGATCCGTCCGTGCCATTCTTTTATTGGCAAGCTCATGCCTGTCCTGTCATGGACGCAGATGATCTTTGGTGGAATCACAGCTCTTGGCTTTTGCCAGGGAGATCATACAGGACAATGCGCCGCTCACTTCATTATGGGGGGTGCTTTCATCGCTTACGGAATTCTTCTCACTATCATCCTTGTTGTTGGCCAGCTCTGGATCCGACGACATGGTCGCTCGCAGGAGTTCTACGATAGCGTTGCGATCGCTGCATGGGGCTGCGTCAACACATTTACCGAGCATCGCTGGGGAACCGACTGGGTTAAGAACGATTGGCAACATACGACAATGGGGATCATCTGGTGGTGTGCTGGTTTGGCTGGTATCTGGCTAAGCAAAGACCGCGACGGAAACCCCAAGCGCAACTTCATCCCCGGCTTCGTCATTTTCATTACAGGCTGGGCCATGTCTGCTCATCCCCAAGAGTTGATGGTCAGTGCAGCTACGCACACGATGTTTGGATACACTCTCATGGTCGTTGGCATTACTCGTATCATTGAGATTGCTTTTGTGCTCAGGGACGCTCACTCTATCTCTGAAGATGGTAGAACTGCCAACAGCTTCCAATTTGTCCCAGTTTTTGTAAGCCAAACCGCATTTGACCACAAAGCCTCAGCTAACATTCGCAGTTCATGTATGCCGCTGGCTTCCTTTTCATGGGTGCTACAGAGGAGCAAATGAATCTTGTAGCTGGCTCCGCTATGGACCATGTTTCGTATATCCTTATTACCTACTCACTCGCCTCGATCATGTTCCTCTTTGTCAACATGCTCATTGGTCTCTGGGACCGTCTTGCTCATCCTGTATTGGATACTAAGGAGCTCGGTAACAACCACTACGCCAACGGACTCGCGGTGGAAGACGGTCAACTGCGGGATGCCCAAGAATTCGAGTTGGATGGATTAATGAGCGACGACGACGACGATCCTAGTCGAAGAATGCTCGGTCCCAATAGCGAGGATAGCGCAGCTACTGTTGGACGAAACCAACAAACTCGTGCCTAGGGGAAGACGTATGGTCTCCCGCGAGATGTACATTTGGGGACGGGATGGTGCATACCTAGAATGTTCATAGGGCTATTTGGCGTCATTTGATGGCATGTGTATGATGTTGAAATGACTTTTTGATGGCGTGGAAAGCGGCATTTTCAGAATTGTATTACTTAGACATTTTAGGCGCAATTGATTTGGATGCATGAATACATACATCTTGTCTCCATGTGTTGACTTTGGAGGAGGCGTTCTGGAACATGCAGATGCAGCTCTGCCGATCCCCGCGGCGGGGCATACTTTAGCGCATTCCTTTCCGAACCTGGCGAACCTCCACCCGAGATTTTCGACCCCAGTAAAAAAAAGTTTGGAACCTCTTATCGCAGAACTTCCATCACCACAACCAACACATACAATCACAATGCCTTCCGTCGGCAACCCCAACGGCCCTTCTAAAAACCGCCTTGCGGCGCGCGCCTCGAGTGCCCGCAAAGAGCGACGCAAGCGATCACAAGCACCCAAGGACAAGGTCGCAAAGGCCGATACTACACGAGGCGCAAGGCCAGGTCTTTTGCCCACGAGCGGACCTAGAGCCAAGGTAAGCGCCAAGAAGGCGCGCAAGATAGAGAAGAGACTGGCGCACGCTATGAAGAGAAAGATGGAAGCTGAGGGTGAGGCGGAGATGAAGGGTAAGTTGCTCCTTGGGTGGTTGTGAATGGAGTGCTGACTTGGATAGATGCGCCAGAGGTCGAGGGTGAGGGCGAGAAGGCTGAGGAGGTTGAGATGGGCGACATTCAGTGAAGGAAAGTTGATGGGGAAAGGAAGACAAAACGACCAATGGATAGCATCTGATAAAGAGTTCCGAAGAGGAGCTGTTGCAATGATAACAGCTTGCGAGGGGACTCTACCACGAGGCGAACCTCACGGCGAAAACGAGACTTCGGAACGAAAGGCATGCCTGAGACCAAGGACTACATGAGGCTGGAAAACTGCTATAGACGGCACGAAGAAATCAGCGATCCGACTCCCATAAGGCTAAAGGTCGAGGTCCCAAAGTTACATATGCAAGGAGACCATAGATCTTCTGAAGATCAACTGAATTGATGATAAGTCTTCTAACCGTGTCTGCCGAACCCATGACGGCTACAATTGCGTGGTGAAGTTTCTGGATGGATATTTATGTCACAATGATATATCTGTCTGGCTATCTGGATTGGCCGTGATTCACTTACCTTTTAACAGCTCAGGCGCTAACTCACATTTCTCTTTATCTCTTCTCACAGCTGGTAACTTCATCTTTACATCTTCCATCTACACAATCTCAACTCGGAGCGCTCGCCCTTCCATCAAACATGAGCAAATCATCGCTTGCCACTGGGGCACAGAACATGGCTCAGCGATTAACGGAAATTCTGCTCCTTAATCTGATGACCGCAGACTTCAAGAACCACATCTTCTACAACTCCAACCGCCGCCTCGAGGAAGCGAAACAGAAGGGGATCACCCTCAGCGACATCTCTATCGGAGAAGACTGCCTCGCTACTTGGACTGATCGCACTTGGGACCCCGATACAGCGTCTCTGCACGATTCTCTCCAAGAGGATGCCTTGAATCTTCTTGAAGCGCAGGAGGCTAGCGTTATGGTGCGCAGGGATCTCATCCGAAAGAGCAACAACAAGCTGGACGGAGCGAGAGATCTAGGTATTGCGCTGGAGGACATTCAGATCGGACTGAACTTGCTGCCAGTCTAGGGTGCTGCAGCAGACGAAGCGAATGCGTTTCTGCTCGAGCGCAACGGAGATGATGATGGCAGCATCCATGAGGATACAGACACTCTCGAAGCAACACCTCTCAACAATGAAACCGAAGACACCAAGAACGACAGGCTCATGGACATAGATGATGCCGAAACTACCGACTGTGACGAAGAAAGTGACTCCGATATGGAGTCTGTGGTGGCTGGAAATGGCGATGATCTCGCCAACGAAGAGATCGAAACACCCAACATCTTCGACCCTGAGCCCTCGTATGATGATCCCGACGACTACGACGAACCAAACATTTTCCACGGCGCTCAAGTCATGGGTGTCCCGGCCCCACACTCCATCGTTGACCTCGAAGTTTACCTTGCCGAAGATGAGGACGAGGTCCAAGATCTTCCACAGCCGGAGTTGGCTATCGATCAAGAGTCCTACGAACATTACTTTGGAACTGATGGAGCGATCGATCTGGAGATCGTTGGAGGTCGACTCGTCTGCACCGGAGAACTTTTTGAGGAGGACCAGGAGATGACATTGGATGATGTGGCGGATGACATGGAGGTCTTGTCACTCACTCACGACTAGCGATGACGAACAGTTGGAAGCAGAGGACGGAGATGAGAGCGGCGAGGATGAGGATTGAGAACTTTCTTGATGACACGGGGAGTGCTACGGAGGCACAACATACTCCTCAGACTGAAGCGGAGAATGGTATTTAGCGGGAAGACTGGAGATGGGCATTTCTGATGGAACAGGACAGAACTCACAGAGATTTGATTCTCGATCATGTCTTGTATCTAGACCCTTACGCACAGCCAGTATCTAAAAGCAATTGTTTTCAACATATTCCGGCCGATCCCGTAAAACGACAACATGAAACATCAACCTTCCTTTTCCTTCAACAAGTTTTCCCTTTTGACATGTCATCTTGCTCACATGAGAATATTCCTTCCATCCCTGTTGTAGCCACGACAATAATACTTCTCACAGTTCATCCTCGTCAACAGGCATTGACATCTTAGGACGGTACGGTGCCCGCACAAACTTGGATAAACCTTCAACACGAGCGCATGTAGTCTCATGAGGAGCTTCAGGCATCTGCTGAAACAACTGCGCACTCTGGTAAACCTGCGCACTCTGCTGAACTTGAGAACTCTGAAGAACCAGGGAGTTCTGGTAAACTTGAGAATTCTGATGAACCTCGGGATTCTGATAGCGCGCATTGCTCTGGATTGGAGGACTCTGTAAACCAAGGACCCGACCAATCTGCATCTCTAGCTTGGCGACCCGACTTTCGAGCTCTCGGTTTTTTCTCTCAAGCTCTTCCTGCTTATTGATCGATAGCCCTCGTAGTCGAATCGCCTTCACAGTCCGAGCAGAGCTGTTGTTTCGTGCGCCTGTTAGATGGCCCGCAGGGTTGGCTCCACGACCAGCAGAGGGGCTTCCTGGGGTGACGACAATGGTCGACTCCTCTGTCTCCATGGGCGTAAGCAGTAGGTTCCGTGGAGTTCGCGTCGGGGTTGCAAACAAGTCCATGTTGAACTGACTGGGCATGAAAGCTGAAACCTCGCCAGCCCTCATGTGAGGTCTGGCGTTAGCGTGCAACTTGGCAGAGCGGACGTTAGAGTAGACTTTGTTTGACCCTTTGCAGCCGAACTTGATGCACATATAAGCACTCCCCTCGTCCAAAGCCACCATGCCCTCAATGTCCTCCACGATTTCCTCCGCAGGTTCCTCAGCTAGAGTATGAATGTTAGCACTGGCATGCTTTCGGGCGCTGGTGAGATGCTGGTAGATAGAGTTCATTCGCTTGCAGCCAGGCTTAACGCAAGTCCAGACACCTTCCTCCATTGAGTACTCCAGCCCGTCGAGGTTCTCATCTGCAGAGTCGGGCTCCTCGGCCAAGGCATGGCTATCACCTACAGCGTGCTTTTTGGCATTGCCCAGATGCGAGAATAGTTTGTTGAATTTTCGGCAACCGCGCTTGAGGCACCTCCAGCCGTCGCCTTCTTTCAAGGACTCCATGCCTTCGATATGTTCCACGGACTCGTCGGATGAAGTGACGATCTCCTCCGCAGCCATGATGTGAGTATCAGAGCTGTAGTGACTCTTGGCATTTCCAAGCCCTTTGATGACAACGTTGAATTTCTTGCAGCCCTGTTTGGTGCACTTCCAGAGTAATCCACCCTCTGCAACCGCCATGCCATGTACCGCGCTCTTCTTCCAGACTTCCTCGTCTGATTCGTTCGCGTCGGTAGACCCCAGGTCTTCTTCCGCCCGGACGTGACCAAGTGATCTGCTATGCTGCTTCATAGCACCATAAGAGTCAAACTGGAAACGAAACCGAGGGCATTTCTCGTTGACGCATCTGCCCTTTTTTCCACCAGCGTAGAACTGGATTCCGGGCAAGACATCTTTATCGCTACTGTAATCGAGGTTTTCATCGTCGAATTTTACATACCATCTGTCGCGGTGTTCGTCGTCTTTCAGGTGGTTGAAGAATGATTTTGCTGTACTAAAGACTTCCCCGTGGCGATGGCAGAGACGAGAAGTGCAGCGGAAAGAACGAAGGCCTTCCTGCTCGGCCTGGAGTGCGGAGGCAGTAGGGACGGTCGAGAGCAAGACTCTGTTCAGATTCGCGGCAATTCGGTGAGCGCCTGTGTCTGCGTGACGGTTGAACTCGGACTTGCACTTGTAATCCGTACCGTAGTGTCGGCAACAGGGCTCATTACAAATATTTCCATATGCTGCGAAAGGCCCAAAAACATCATCTTCTGCGCTCCGATGACCAGAGTTGAGAGATGGTGTGAACACCGAGTCGTTATCATCTGCAGTCTCATCCGCAGACCAGTCCTTGTGGCCACTTGACTTTTGGACATGCCGGCGAAAGAGGGGTTTTGTCTCAAAAGCTTCTCCGACCATCTCGCAGTCTTCATCCTCACAAACCCACAGGATGTTGTGCTTGCTTGCTTTGGCATGTCGCTGGAGTGCAGGCTGAGCAGCAAAGTGCACATAACACTGCCCGCACGCGTAAGGACCTTGGTGCCAGTTTTTGTCGTGCTTCTAGCACTCTTCGGCAGAGGCAAAGATCCAGCCATCGCAGTGAATGTAGGGACATGTGAAAGTGAACCGTTCCTCTTCATTTGGGCACTCGATCCCGACGTAGTAGCCTTCAGGCACTCGGTGAGGAGGCTCGTCGTCGAGCGACATGACAGAAGGAGTGTCTTCACTGGAAGACATGGTCGCACAGGGTGACACGAGCGCGGGAGCCTGCGTTTGTGTGAGAGTAGGTACCTATGCAAGGGTGTTGTTGTGTTTGTAGATGTGACCCGAGAAGGAGGGGTCAACATGAAAAAGGAGTTGCCTCAGCAAGAAGGAGAAGAACGCCAGGGGCGTTGCTGGGTGACTGATGGGCTTGTGTAACTGTCACTGTCACTGTCACTGTCACTGTCACTGTCAGCCTGACTTTAGTACAGCTAAGGCTGCTCTGACGAACAACGCAAATAAACCCTACTATTTTTCAGAAGAAGAGAAGAACAATGATAATGACAATGAGAAAGGAACGCGTCCATTCATGGTAGGCCAAGAATAAGTGCTGCGCTTCAGTGCCTGGCAATGATAGAGACCAACTCGGACCCCTGTACCATATATCATAAGCCTTATCATCCGGTATGGTGTAGTGGCTAACATTTCGCGCTCTCATCTTCAGCTGAGGGATCAGTACCGCGGAGCCCAGGGTTCGATTCCCTGTACCGGAGTTCTTCTCTTTTGCCGTTGTGTATCTTTTATTGCTTGCAAGTCGTATGCTTTCTCTTTCTTTTTATCCTCAGGCGTGGCTTCATGGGAGATGTTGTTGTGATATCGGAGGCGAGAAGTAAATAGAGCGTGTGGCATGATTTAGGGGCAGGCTGTTATTTAGTCTAGAACGGCTTCAATCTTCGAGGCAAGAAGCCGAATTATTAAAAAGTTTTACCAGGATTTTACGACTTTACCTAAGTCTTGTTGTAAGTTAAGACTGAGATCCTAAGTTTAGATCAGCCTCCTCACTCACTGGACTTATGCTACTGAAGGAACATATATACAGTCTTGTTTAGTCGGGTTATGCACCTCATCTATACAGAGCATGCAGGTTCATTTATACTTATTTCTTATAACTGAAGTAAGGTAACTAAAACTCAAGACAAAGGAGACTACAGCTTAGTAGGTTTACCCAACAGCTCACACGCTTAACTACCCCCATGCTTCCTCTTTAAGTGCTTTTTTAAATGATCTCGTCTCGCAAAGTCCTTCCCACAGTGCCTACACTTAGGCTCGCTTCGACTAAGGCCCATCTTGGCTGCCTCAACTGGGTGGTTACTCCAATAGTGCCTCTCCAGATCGCGGTTCCACTGGTGCCCCTTTCCACAGATGTGACACTTCTCAGGCTTATCTTCTTTTCGCTTCTGTCTTCTGGAAGGAAGTGTTAGCATAGACGAATCAATGACGCAAGTCTGGTTAGGATGGCTTACTTCAAGTCACAAGGTCTGGTGCCTGGCTGCATCATCGTTCTTCGTCGTCTGGTTGTTGTGCTTGATGCGTTTTCCGCACTTTTTGTCCATAAGCGGTCGGATATTCGTGACTGCGATAGTGCTACTGGACTGCTTTGGGCCATTGGTGAGGAAGAGCTCGTGTAAGTAGTGGAGTAATTGGATTGCTCTGTGGTTGTTATAGAACCAGCAAGAGCGGTAGTGATGGGATCAGTGGGCATCGTCATGAAGTCCCAATTCATAGGTAAGATATCAAGATACGTGGTATCTAGAGCTAGCAGCTCTTGAGTGTTATGTGAAGTTGGGTTGATATGATCGGAGTAAATGTTAAATGAGTTCGTATTAACCGAGTTGACTGTATCTGCAAAGGTTGTTTCCTGGTGTACGTCGGCAAACGCTGCGTCATTCGTATCATATGGAGCATTCCATGGCAAGCTTTCCAGGTCATCGCTTGCAAAGTCTACGACGAAGTCTTCTTCGCTCATGAAGAGCAGACCACCGTCGGGGACCGGGTCGTCCATTGTCGGTCGGGTTGGACGGGGCTTGCCACCAGTGGCTATGCCCAGGAGATATATGTTGGGAATTGGAGAATCCGAGGTTTTTAATGAAGCAGATTTCGAAGGAAGAAAGTTACAGGACACCTTTTTACGACATATCCGGGTCCATTAATCGTGTTGGCTGACACTGTAAGTCTACTGCAACCCCGAGAAAGCAAGGAGCCGACATACCCAAGCAAAAAATGAGAAAAACAATACGCAACAATGAAACAACTCCTTTTGAGAGGGTTCGATCGCGCGTTGCTGATGCACATTCCGGGCGTCTGGCCGGATCTTGAAGACCTACATATGGATGTGTCTTTGCGCAATGACAACAGGGCTATAGGTCCTCAAGATCCGGCCAAAGTTGGCATGTTGGTAGATACAGCCTAAAGGGGTTGTTAGCCTTTCCTTTGAAAGCTCGCTGGAAATAACTTACGTTCGCGCGCATACAAGCTCACCACGCATGACAGGTACCAAGTTATCATGCGCGGCGAAGCTTGGAGAGTCTCCAGCACCACCAGAAAGACCACGATCTGCCTAATAACAACATAGGCACCTAAAACAGTTCTCAGACATAGCAATGTAGCTAGTATGATATGTCTGAGAACGGTTGTAGGTGCCTATGCTGTTATGCAGATAGTGGTCCTTCTGGTGGTGCTGACATGTGTGATTTATTAGAGGGACACCAGGTCTCGAAAGCACAAAAGTGAATTTGATGAAGAGAAAGGAGGGAGTGAAAACAGAAAGTGAAGGGGCAGGCACTGGGAATTTATGCTGATCAATGGCGAGTTTCCAGATGAGCCGTAGATGGCCTCTCATTGGCAGGTTTGGAGGCCTTTGCAGATGCTCGTGAGGGGCAACGTCATATGATGGTCGGCCTCCCAGGCTAACATGTCTTCAAATCTCTCACTTTGGGACACATGAAGAAATGGCGAGAAGAAGCAGATAGAACAAGAAGCTGAAAGCTATCTGATGTTCCATTGCTCTAATGTCATATTCTTGACCGCCCAAAACTTGACGGACCCTGTATAGGGCATGCAGTCAGCCTAGGCCATATCGTTTGTAGACCGAATTGATCTTGGTGCTTCCCAGTCACTTGATCACAATGTTGAACTACGTATTGATCCATTCCCAAAGACATGCCGCGGTGATACATGAGCAGGTAGTTGTCAAAAAGAACATTGTCGTAAGCCTCCGAGACAACAAGTTGGTCATAAATCCTGGACAGAGTTAACTGTAACAAAAATAGTTTAATTCAAATTAAGATCAGACGCGTAAAGAAAGAGCATATACGCATACTATAACCCCCAAGACTTCCTACAATCTCGGCCCAGTAATGTGCTCTGCTCCGCTGTCTGCTTGCAATGCTCTTATGCTAAGTAACGATAGTTATAAGGCTCTGCGAAGACGCCTTCCGAAAGCTCTTCTATTTCATAGCTTTCCCTCTGAACCTTTTCCCAACCAAGCAGATGAGTGCTGGAATCCAGGATGTCAGTCTCAAAGTCCATATTAAGGATCGTTAAATCGTTTAGACTCAAGATTCTAGATGCTCCGGAATCGCTATAGATCGTTTCACCATCCCATGGTTGGTTAAGTGTGAAGTCGCACTGAATGATGGCGCTTCTCTCTCGCACTGAAGCTATTCCCTGGGCTGGTGTTCTAGTAGGAAAAGGATATTCATGGTGGTTAGCCGGGGCAATCAGGCTGTGGGTAATGCAATCCGTATGAACCGTGAGCCAGGATATATAAGGTTTCATAGATATAGAAAAGGCCTCTGTTGCAAAATTGAGGTCAGGATGGCCACTGACAATAAGGGAGTATGAGTCCGGAGGTAACCCTTCCTTCAAGGCCTCCAAGAGGTGCATGAGAAAGCCGGTAAAGGATTGACCGATGGCATTAGATTGGATTTGATGTCGCTCAGTTGTGCCGGCAAAATACCAAGAAGGACCTTGGACATCGAACATTAGACCCTGAATCCCGAAATTCTCGCCATTGACAAGTATGTTTCGCCAAAGGTTTATATAGTGCTCAACATGAAGCTTCGGATTCTCTTGACAAAAGGGAACCATGCCTATTACATGAGACTCAGGAAAAGCAGCTGCATATCGATCTTCCTTAAGGATAAGCTTAGATATTAAGAGACGCTGTTGCTGAGAAAGTTGCTTAAGGAATCTGATCGCATGAGCGGCAACCGAGAACCAATATTTTCGTTTATATCGATATTTCGGACCACGATAGCCTGGGAGATCAAAGCCTAACTGGTACCAAGCTTCTGCACGCTGCCAACACCTAGTCATTTGCATTAGATCTACCATTCTTTTGACTTCAGATCGAGTCGGTATGGCCCATGGATCGAATCCCAGGTCGAAGAACTCGTCAATCGAATGCGAATCATTCCATCCCGGTAAAATTTCTCCAACAGCCTGGGTGAATTTGGTGTTTGCCTGCAAGTTGTCGCAATAGGTACGTCCTTGTGCGTTTCAAGGAGGCTGTGCTATCATCCCCTCGATATCTCACAGAGGCGACCCCAACTGTTGTTTTGCCGTCATCTCGAAATTGCTGAGCGTCATAAAAGGCTGACATGTTTCTAGCTTCGACGGGAAGATCTGTACGTTGGTCGTAAATCCTGATGAACTCTCGTACTTCCTCCATCACGATAGGCATGTACTGAGAATACTCAGGACTGGGCTCTTCGTATAAATCAGGCGTCAGAAGTCGACCCAGCCGAAGGGCCATGCCTCGTAGTAGAAAGAGATGGTAATGAGCTATCTGGTTGAGCATGAGGGCCTGCTTCCTCCAATCTGGCCGATAGATCGTCGAGAAGGTGATTGTGTTTAAGAGTGAAAGGGAGATGACGCGTCCCAGAGGCAATGGAGCGACATGCTAGCATCAGCAATATCTGGACAGCCTGGCCACTGGCCTGGAGCAGCTTGTCGCCATCTGAGACGTAGCCGCCATCTGCCTTGAAGTAGTAATAATAGATTTGGTCGCGCAGCTCCAGGGGAAGGCCTGAAAGGCCTGCCCTTTGGGCGACGGGAGAGGCCGCAGTAGACACTGTGGGGAAAACGTCTGTGAAAAGCTAGGGAAACAATGAAAAGGATGATCTGTTGCAGATGTGAGGGACGGATTTGGGGTAGAGCTTTTATGAACGATGGCTACACTGGAAAGATGACTCACAAAGCGACAACCACAAAACTTTACTGGCAGCACATAAAAACTCAAAACAGATGCAGACAGGTAGTAGGCTAGATTACCATGTTTACGCATCGGCTATCAGGTCTATCAACTCAAAATACCCCTCCCAAAAACATACTTCAGGCAGCACTTGGTGACTCAGGGGTGAAAGGTGGCTGCGCTATGCTATACTGCTGAGTGACTGGACAATTGGGAAGAGCAATAAAGCTCGACATACTAGGAGAGGTTGAACTGGCTGGATGTGGCTGTGCGAGTCACTAAATCTTGAGAGCTTCAAGTTGAAGAAAGCCGGAGCCATTAGATGTTCTTGGCTTGCATTTTACCGCACCAGGAAGAAGCAGCTCAATAAATGGGCCAACAGTCCATGCTCAATTGAACCGGGTCTTCTGGCTCAGCTGTCGTTTCTCCGCTTGCGTAGTAATACACTCGGCAGTAGTATTATTGTTGAAGCCTCTGGAGCTTTAGCATTGCGTTGTGCAAGTGAGCCATAAGAAGCTTTCGACCTTTGTATTCGGCAGTCCAACTCGACCCAGAGAGGAAGAAACAGACCATATGTCTTAGTTTCCGCTGTTGGACGAGGCCTCTATGCTCCACACAGCTTTCTGAGTCAAAGCCGACTGTTTCGCTGCTAGAGCAAATGTGCTGATAGTTGATAGTCTGTCCCATAGCATGAGAGGCCTGTATAGAGGCGTGGCTGAAAGAAAAGACTTCTTCACTAACGTGTCCCTAAATGAACATTAGTGTAGGAGTAGCTCTGGGATATAAGAAGCCAGAGGATCATGCTTCGTATGTCTTATGCTTGGAATCGACTTTGACGCCCACAACATGGCGCTTCGCCACCTGGTTTGAACATTAATCACGTTCTGGTAGTTACTGATCCAGTCTAGATCATTATAATGCTCAAACGGCGATGCCTTGGATAACAGGCAGAATACTATTATATAATAGAGATCGTCGGTTGTGAATTCCATGGGTTAATGCCGCCATAACGGACGTGTTTGCAGTTCGGAGAGTTGTACAATAGCCGTGAAGAGAATTGACAAGGCCAATTCTCTGTCTCCTTTCAGTGGAAAGAGATCTTCTGCTAAGAATTGGGGCACACTTGACAGACAGCGATTATAGTCGATCGCGTCTGGAGCTCCGTAATCTCATGACACTGTGGTCTGTCGCAGCTTTCAACACAAAACAAGGTTCATGCGGCCATGATATTGGTCGAGGCCCTAAGACTGCTTTGCACTTCTCATTGCCGCCCTCCTCGTGGAAGAGCCAGTTTGTAGTTGTGTCAGTTTATAGCTGTGTCAACGTCGTGTTGATTCTCTTCCCCTTCGCTCGGGTTTGACTGGTACGAGCAGTGTGTTCTGGATCAGCATCTCTCCTTCATCAACCAGGATTGTAAAGCCCCCGTGGGTACCTCCTGTGTCTCCAGCTCCTTCAGAGATAGGAATTATGTCTTGGTTGAGTTTCGGACTGGCCTTGAATATATCCGGGCCATTTTGAAGCTTGTCGTGATGAGGCGCCGAATTTGGGTTTGTTTTGGAGAGACATTTGAATCACCATCTAGATCGACGTCTACACCTTCGTCCTCCACATATGCTTGAATAGGTCGCTTTGCGCATTAGATACAAAGCAGTTAAAAAGCACCGCTGCTATGCTTTCCTGATAAGAGCTATGTATAGAATTGCGTGCTTGAGAAAGTAAGCTTGGTCTATGCCTAGACTTGACGCCGATGCCGCCACCCTATCGCGGCGCAGACCCAGAAGGAGGAAAAGATAGCTGTCAACTTCCGTGAAGCTCGAGAAATTTTGACCATATCTGTCGCGGCTGGTCTAGCAACCGGATCGAGCATTGACCTGCGCAATTAGGATCATCCCCTCATATAGACAGGGAAGCTCAGCTCATGGCTTGATTATCCTCTAACCAATCCTCATTAAGGGCTCCGTTGCCACTTCAATCTGTCCCTGCGGCGAACCAGCTCTTGAGATAGTCAATTAGTTAACTTCACATTCTTAGTGGCCTATTGCTTTTATAACATTATATTCCAAGATCAACCAATATTTGCAGGTAATTTGGGCTCACCGTCGTGCCTCTCGCGTAATTCTGCGAGCTAGCTCTTAGACAAGGAATCCTCCAGTTTACTGTAACATGTTCTCAGGGGATGCTATCCCCATGTTCTTCCTTACCATAACCAAACTGGAAATAGTACAGTCAGTAAAAATTCAGTAAAGGGGGTCACATATAGGCTAGACATTTTCTAGGAATGGTTTCCCATTCTTGATGGTCAGTACATTGCCTGTCAACAAGGTTGGTCGCCCGTTGCAATAGACTATAGCGATATTCCTGTTAAAGTCGTTCTTGGCCGCCCAATTATGAGGGAGTGATAGTTTAAAGTTCTCTCTAAGGTCGCTCATTTTGTCGCGTATTTATGTCTAAAGGCAGCAATTGCAATTAATAGTAAGAGAGTAACTGATAGAAGTGCTTCGCGCACACTTATTCTGACTAGATAGGGAAAAGAGCAATCTGGGGCCGGGCTAGGGCTCTATACAAAGACCCAGAGAGCTACAAATCTGTAGCTCTAGTCGTCAAGACGTAGTAACCTTTCACAGTTAAATCTATACAAATCGTGTTTTTTTCTTCATGTGTGGTTAAGACAGACACTATACTCAAGGGGCCTCGGTAGAGAATGTTGCTATAACTGGCAATGGGGTCTACCGCATCGAAGGAGACGGCAATAATCGTCAGGCAGTTCTCGATAATTACATGAGTACGTAGTTGCGGGAAATGGGGCTGCAAATTTGCACCCCCTGTAAATGGAAAACAATCACCACCAGGTAGAAGCGAAACGTCATGTGCTGGATAGGAGCCGTCAGTGAACTTCCTGAGGCGAGGGAGCAGATAGTCTTTTGACTGCCGCCGGTTTGTAACGCTCAGCTTCGACACTCCTTAGCCTTAGACTGGAAGCTATTGAGAGAAATGCCGTTTCTCTTGTGCATCCGGGCCTTCGCCCCAAACCACTCGTGTAGTAGAGCCAGCGTTTTGCTTGTATCTGTAGATATGCCGCGGCACTGGCCACCTCGGGTTAGTATCAATCTGAGAAGAACAACAAGTTGCCTTGGCCGGCAAAGTTATCACTCCTGTCCGGGGGTGAAGGGTTCATCTTCCCCTTGTTTCCCAAACCGTCTGTCGCGTGGATGCATATTACACCATCGCGACGCGCAGGCCTAGTTCGCCCTGAGGATAACCATATGAGAGAATATCCGTTGGCTCTCTTGTGGTGCGAAATTGACTGCGGCTAGAACTACTAGCCAACCGATTGGACTCTTGGACACATTTTGTGCTCATGATAATCTCTGATGTTTTGGGCTATTGCAAGCATGATATTGGTGATCATTGATGCTCTGGAGAACATGTCGTGCCGTTTCGGGGAATTGGTAGAGTGGCTAACTTCGAGAGTCAGGCCTCCTCCTTGAAATAGGTTCAGGCAGGTGATGTAGCCTTCTTGTTTGGCAGTGTCCCTTACGGCTGGATTGGGATCTGTTGACATTGAGGCTTGACTGACGACACGCCGGCTACTGCTGTTGCTTTTGCAATATGTTCTATTGTTGCCTTTCTCGCCTGCGGCCATAAAATCTTTTCCGTTTTTAGGTTTATCTCATCCCCTTTGCCGTGCTTCATCTTCATGGCCTGTGCTTTCCGAAAGGTCGTATCCAAAATTTCGAACGTCATATTCAGTTGTTCGTCTCGCTTCAGTGATTCATCTTCCTTCTTGGATATATAATAAGGGCCGTGCGATTGCAGATCCCCGTATTCGTGCCTGTCGCGAGAAAATAAGGATTGATTTGCCGTCTCTCGTTAGTTGACGTGTACCAAGGCCTACGTACTCGTCCTCATCGTCGTGCATGCGTTTAGAAGAAAGTTATTTGAAGCGCAACGATCTTATTGCACGAGCCCAGAACATGAACGTGGTGGTGGTGGGGTGGTTGTCTTTGTAAGAAGCTGCAAAGATCCGGTTATGAAGGTTGACCGGCATGCTTCGCCACCTGATGTCCTTGAGCTTTTCTAGCTGTCCCCATTGCAAATTCCAGAGATTTCATCCCGGAGCATATGTGACAGCCACTTTACACAGGTCTGATGTGAAAATGACTCTAGTACTGTAGGGATGATCGTCTCATTTTGTCTGCTGGCATTGGCCAGAACTCAACGATTGGTGGCGAATTTCCGGTCGAAAGACTCCACGGAACACTTAAACAATACCGCTGTAGACAATTCCCTGGTCAACTGAGTCCTAGTCATGTTGAGCCATGATGTGTTACCGTAGACTCATAGGCGTTGCAGGTGCCCTGCTCTTTCCGGAGGGTGTCTTATGCTAGTAAGGCTCGCGCTCTTCGCAATGGGGCTCTGTACTATTCAAAGGCTTCGGGGACCCATAGAGCATTTTGGAAGTTCCAACGGGGGTTGGGGACTAATGACCGTATGGGCTGGACATCGTGTCTTGTCAAGCAAATATGGGGGACAGAACAGAATGGCTGTATGTCCCGAATGGGGGGCTGGCGCTCGATTCGCAAGGGGTAGGTCGGGGTTTGAGGTAGAAATGCCATTTGCCAGTTGTAAATGATATATCGAAGACGGTCAATTTCTTGTCTTGGGTGCAGTGTTGGGCTTTCTCCATGGTTTGGAAACTCAGGTCCTGATGCTTGGGAAAACTCCTAATCTTAGGGAGAACCCGCCTCGCCTTCGTTTCATTGATCTACTCGCCATATTTGACCTATACTTTCATATGTTGGATGATCTGGAGCAGGTGACCTCGAGTTTGATGGGGGCGTGAAGAGTGTTATGGGGGCTGTATCAGCAGCTATCCCGACCATCTCTTTCCGAATGTCGGGCTGGAAAGGTCGTGGTCTGTGTCTTATCTGAGGATGTGTTCTGGACTTGAACTGCCGTCTGAAACGCTATTAGAGTGATCTCACACATCTCTAACCACAGACAGACAAGCCTTTCATCGCAATTTCTCAATACCCAAAGAGCTTGTGGCATGAATGAGTGTCACAAGCGAGTGAACTGCAGTTTTCGAATCTGGAGGACGCCGATTTGCTCATAGATATAAATTTAGAGTTTTATATGACTTGCAGAGTTGACACTGATTTGCGATCCTGGGAGATCCGGGCTCGGAGGCTTTGAGGTCTCGTGACAGGGAGACTTTGCAGGAATTCCTGAGATGATGGGGATATAAAGCAGGTAAACATGACGAACCGCTATATTGCAGTTGTCAACTCACCAATCTTTTCTAATAACGGTCCACAATCTGGTGGTATTTCCCTTGCGGCGAATCCATACTATTATGTCTTGCACATTTTCTCTTGCAGCTCTCTCCTCTGCAGCTCTCTCGTCTGCAGCTCTCTCGTCTGCAGCTCTCTCGTCTGCAGCTCTCTCGTCTGCAGCTCTCTCGTCTGCAGCTCTCTCGTCTGCAGCTCTCTCGTCTGCAGCTCTCTCGTCTGCAGCTAATTTACTGGGCGCACACCATAAAGCGACACCTCGACGAACTTTGACAGATCATGCCGATACGCAGGCCTTGCATCTGCCCCGACAAGTCCTTCTGTAATCAGAGAGTTTGGGCTTGAAACCTGGTCCTTATCCTCATCTTCACCATCTTCGGCGATCTCGTCAAGTCTTGCATGGATAACCTGGATATGAAACTCCTCTCTCTTGGGTTTCTCCCTATACAGATCCTCCTCTTAGGCCTTATGCGTAGTTTTCTTAGCCATGTTCTTTCTTGACATGGCTTACTCTAGCGCTTGTAACACTGCAGTTCGCCCGGGTCGTCGCAGTGTCGGCCGGGCTCACGGTCGTCTGTGTTGGGTTGAAGACCGCGACGCCCGAATTCGACGGCTCAACTCCAAAGATCGATCATGATAATAATTGTATCTTGTAGCCATACCCTACAGTTGCAGAAATGTCACTACTGGCGCGGCAGCCAGTAAGCATTAAAGCTGATTTGCAAGGGCGTGGGAGAGCTAGACATTGAACGAACGGATGACAGTAGTCTCTCTCGCCCTGCAGGCTCATAGATTGAGATGACTGAAGTAGCGATACGTTGTAGTTTGCAGTTCTTTGATAGGCCATTGATACCGGCGGAGGATATGACCCAAGTCGTCGGGCTCCCTCCACAGCCGAACTAGACGTTGAGCAGCAAAGACCTAAGACGGGAGCTGTGGTGCCGCGCTTATCTGGGCATAAGCTTAAAGCGACATGTCAATAGCTTTGTCATTTTTCGGATCAACACTGCCTTTGCACAAGGCTTGAAGTTAGTTACAGTGTATGGCTTCATCGGCACGGTTGTAACCGAGTGCGTGTACGCGGTCTTAGTCCACAAAGGTCGCGCTGAATGCGAATGAGAGAGACATCGCAGTCCTCGATGCCTTGTAGGATGTGACTTGTCTGTTTGTTATGTACTTTATGCTTTTGTTTTATCGTACTGTATTCGTTTTATTGGCGTACGATCTCTTTGATGATGAAAGTGACTTTTGCGGGTAGACGCCGATGCATTCTCGCAAATGCTCTAACTCTTCCTTGTCACAATTATGTCTTTCTTGATATATTGCTGTACATGCTCTCGGCAATGTCTGAAGCTCTTGGTTCTCATCCAAGGGGCTTCCTCCAGTAAAATCACGCTTGATGAACTTCTCTCAGCCGTATTCATCATAGCGAGAAGACATTGATGATGCCCTTTACTCGCCTTTAGACTGCTTTCACTGACTTTGAACCACTCCAACCATCGGGTGCGATATTGGGAGGTCAACGCATCGTCTAGAGATGGGACACCAAGAGCGTTAACCTCATTTGTATTGCAAACGAGCTGTTCCTCTCGATGCTTCTCAAATTGACGAAGGGGGCTCCTCATGAGGGGTAATGGGTACTCCGGGTTTCCACATTATCTGGGTAGGATGGCGTTCTTAATGATAGCCAAGTACTTAGGTGATAGCTTAGCCATGTCTTTGAACCCAACGCTGGTTCTTCAATGTCTTCTGGAGTCTACCTCGAGATGCTCTGATGTCCAGTAGGTGTACATAAGATCGGGGATATTGATGCTGCTGGCCAGACACCGTCTCCTCAAGCCATTCAATGCGAGTGCTTGAGAATTAGTGGTACACTCAGCAGGTCCTGTCCGAATAGAGCTCATATGGATGCTAGACGCAGTCTTTGACCCGATGCAATTGCTACTGGTGAGTCCGAGTGAATATCTCCTGACGAGGATCTTGTAATCTTGACTGATTCAAAGTGTCGTGCATAGTGAGATCGTTCCATGGCGCTGAGTAGGACACGTAACTGACAGGACATCTGAAGCGTTAACCTCACTTGCAGTGCAAGACTATAAACAAGCTGTTCGTTCAGGTGTCTTTGAGACCAGCTAGTAGATCATGTCATGTGCAGACCGCCACTGAAGGCCTGTAACCACCTGTATCATAGAGTATTCAACTCGAAGTAACAGGAGGCCACTCGACCAAGCCCACCCGTGATGAGGGTCGGGTCGCTCTGCTTGCGGAAGTCGTAGTTAATCGTGCCTGGCGGCATGTGTATGGTCTGTCCAGGTTGGAGGCCCAGGGAGCGTCCCTGTCGCTTAGGGGGCATTGGACCCTGTCCTACTCCAGCCACGATGACCTTGAAATCCTTATATCAGCAAGATTCACTTGTATCTGGCCTGGGGACTACTCACCGTTACGAGGTCCTCCGTCGGTTCCTTGACCACAGCCATTTCCGAGTCTATCAGTTCACAGCCTTGTCCACAGTTGGATCAAACACCCTATTGATGTGGCCACTATTTCGGAGAGACTGGTGACCGAAGGCATACGGACACATACCAGAGCAGGTGAGCAAGGCTGTGAGACTTGATGATATGTGTTCGCAAATTGCCGGCGTGTGTGATCTGTTGCCGCAATCTTGACACTCGTGCTGTATGCTCATCTGGTATTTGGCGAAGTGTTCAGAGTGACCATCTCGTTGACGGTTGGTACGGTTGAGACAGGAACTTGTCGACCGGGTTCCCGTCAATGTAGAAGGAGACCGCAAGGGTGTCAGTATCATCACCGAAGTAGAAAAGGGGAGATAGCCTAAAGCGGATCAAGTAGGGCTAATCTATCTCTACTATAATAAATTAACAATTATAAGGCATATCTTCAAACTTAGCATTATAGGGGATTGGGATGTGTGGCGGCTGCCATTCGTCTGCTGGCTCACCATTCATGACGGCGGTGGTGAAGAAGGCCAGGACCGCCATCAGATTGACCTTCTATCCGAGCTTGCCCGCAATAGGCCTCCTCGAGAGCGAAGTCTCTGGGCTCCTTTGATCCATAGCTTCTTCTCAAGTTGAACCTGCTCCCGACATTCTTTTTTATGCAGTTATCGCACAGGCTGGTGTGACACCACAAATAGTGCAAAGAATGTAGTGTAGAGGGTGCTACACTAACAAATTTAAGGTCTTCAGCGGCAGAAGATGATCTGTCCAAGCGTAGACCAAGTTCAACGAACAAACTGATCTTCGAGAAGACTCGGAAAGACATGGGCCGCCCCCTCACGGCCCTAATATAATACAAAAGCAGCACGGCCAGGGGGGGCCGCACTATGATAGTTGGAGAAAAGGAAGAAAGGAGTTAAAGGATGGGAGGAATACCAGAGATGTATAATCAATTTTCGGAATCGGGATAACTTTCCATTCCAAGTCCATCATTTCCTAAAGATATGGATGTCGGTGGTCGATCGAGTAGTGGTTAATCTTTGGCATAGTAATTACGGAAGTTGACATTGTCTCCATCACAACAGGAACGATGCCTTGGTGCATACATGCAAGGCTCAATGTGTATTGTTCCGAAGGAATTGTAAAAGCGTACCTAGCCAATATAATGTGCACGATCCGCATGCTGAGAGCGGGTACGGCTTCGTGCATGACAACTTTGGTTTGCTGATGCTCTGGAACGTACACTCTAAACTTGTTCTACCTGGAAGCTCCAAGTACTCAATCGGAGTTTTGAATTACGTTCGAGTCAATTTTCGCCCGTGATTTGGGTATCATTTGCCCCTCTCGAAGATGGTGTATGTAGTTCTCGCCGAGTCTATTCGAGTTGTTTTACATCACGATGGTATCAATGCACTATCCTTACTCCCAAAGGGCAAGGGCTCAGATTTGAATAGAATATAAAACATCACTTGCACCAAGTAATCACAGTTCACATGTCACGGTCTCTTCCTCAATGTAACTGCCCAACCGCCAGATGGCTTCCCCCCACAGATATCCCACCTTCTCACTAGACAGCCTAATTGGCATCACAACATGGCCAAAGTTTCGGATCCAGCCATCATTTTTACGTTGTCGCAATCCTCTGGGCTCTCCATTCCTCCTCTCATGCAGCAGTCTCGCAACGCTTCCCGTTAATGCCTCGTCATCTTCCGCAATGACACGCTCTCCCGTCCTTCTCTCAAGCAAACGTCACGATACCGGAGCAGAAGCCAAATTATGACATAGTCAGCGGCAAGTTGCAGTCCTGATACCACAGCCTCCTCACCTATGCATCTCTCCGTCCACCGGATGCCTCCACGGCACCGATGTCCAGCTTCATCCTGCCAAACAACTCTCTTGGGCATACATACATTATCGGGACTCTGGACTCGGAGTGCCACGTCTGTGCTTCTGTGATACTCCAAGTCTGTTTCTCCTCGATTCATGTACCAGACTTGAAATGGATCCCATAACGCTGTTTCACTCGGAGATAGCTTCCCCAGAGAGGCTCACTCCCGTCAAGGTCTCGGGAAGCAAACATAATCACGCCTCAACCACATTTCTTTTCATGAATATCTATCCCCGATGCATATACTCGTTTGGGTCGAGTACCCGCACCTGTTGCTGATGGAGATTGATGGGATATTGTTCGAATACTCGCCTCCACGACGGGGACAAAAGCTCTCACCGACGCCGCATTGTAGCTCAGGGCGTTTGACATATGACTCAACATGCAGCCTGGCGTATCAGATTTCGCCCGCTTAAGCTGGTGGCGATAGCACAAACAGTTGATCATTACCGTTAATCAATTCACGGCACGGAAACGCTGTCAGCTTTGTGCCCCTACGTGTAAGTCGCCACTATGAGTCTGAGGACTTCACATGTCTCAACTCGGCCAAGAGGCTGTCAGAGGTAGAGGGCAATGTGTGCATAGTGATTGGGCCGACAATGCTACCAATAGCTTTGCGTTGGTGGATCATTCCATGACTATAGGTTAGGTTGAAGACAAGGCTTTGACTTATCAGAAGTTGTCATCAGATGAGGTTTGCGTGTCCATGGATGGGGTGAACGAGAGTTTTTGCCCCAGAGGTCAAGCTACAAGCCAGAAATCTCAGCCTGAGTTTAAATGAATCCAATAAAATGGATACTGAAGTTCAACCATGGCATTCACTGCTTCCAAGGCTGTTTCAATCTTCAGAATCCTTGCTCCCACGAGGCTTGGTTCAAGGTAACATTCACGTAAAGTCACAAGGAAAAGTCAAGTGTGAGGCGAATTAGCTTCATTTCTAACCAAGCCAGGCCATGTATCGGCCTGCCTCATCTCTATCTGCTATGTCTCGTTCGGCAGAGCAACTAAGAATCCAGAGCGAGTGTGGTATCCCCAACGCCGATGATGATATGTAAGAAAAAGAAAATACTGAGGGCCATCCCTTCCGATGCCATGCATGTCGCACTCCAAACGACGTACAAATGATTTGGCCTGAGGTCACAAAGACCACACGGCGATAAAGCCAAGAACACACAGTCTATTATGCAAACTTGTCTTTCCACTGTGATCCAAATTCCTTTCAGATGCCAGGAGCTAATGGTAAAAGCAAACAATAAAAACATCCACACTGCCCATCACGCCGTTCATCCCGCATCCCGAATCGCCTGTCTGCGATCGAGGTAAGTTTCGTATTTCGTAAGACATGTTTCGTTTCGTAAGGTGTATGAAACAATAGAACAACAAATATCAATGCCAAGGCTGAGATCGTAAATAAAATCCGATATGGTGAATACATGCGTCAAACGCCGTAAAATGAAGTCCGAGAGCGATCCACTGAGAGGTCGACTCAGCTGTCTAGGCAGCATAGGCTTCGCCGCGGTAGGCTGGGTACTCGCTAAATTGCACATCGCCATAACTTGAAGTCTTGACCTTTGCGGGGTAGTAGCCAGCAGAGTAGGTAGCATCACGAGAGGGCATGGAGGGACGCTCAACGATGCGAATACCGGGTTGGCCGGGGTAATATGAGTAAGCCTCCTCAGCAGGGGTGGTGCGTGAGTATGAGTTCTGTAGCGTTGTACGGCCGCCCTCATTAACTCGGTACTGCATCACATGTTCGCCACGCGACTCAGGAGAGCGGTGCTTCTTGCTGCTACGGTGAGATTTACGCTCCCGTTCGCGGCGATAACGTTCATACTCATCCTCTTCATCACTCTCAGGGACCTGAGCTTGCATCCTTGTGCGGCCACGGCCGCGGGGATCGGGCTCAGGATACGCGCCACTGAAGGTTTGAGCTCGAGAGATGCCTGGGACGTGGCGACTGTAACCCTCATTGGGCATAGTATTCGTCCGTCTGGGAGGAGATGTGGTAGGTGCGCCAGTAGCTGTGGCTGACTTTTGCATATGAGGACGAGCGGTAGGAGGAGTAGCCTCAATAGGATCGTCGACAACCTCAGGCTTGTAAGCCTTCTCGCCGGTGGATCCGCGTCTAGGTTTGGCTGATGATCGACGGGCATCGTCATCATCAGCCGGAGCAGCGAAAGGAGAGCCGACTGGGGGAGGTGTAGGGGCGGGAGGTTGAACCATGTGTCGAGAAGCATATGAGCCTTTACTTCTAGAGGCCTGGATGTAGTTGAGTGCAGCGTTGGTCTTATCCTGGTATTCCACGGGAATGGGTGGCGGGTGCATTGAGCTTGTCGTGGGAGGGACCTCCTCACGATGTGATGATCGATCACGCTCGCGTCGCTCATCATGCTTCTTGCTTGACTTCTTCTTCTCGGACTTTGATGAGATGGGCTCACCATCAAAGGTCTCAATATAAGGTTGCTTGTGTCGCTTCTTTTCCTCAGTTTCTCGCTTGCGAGACTTATCGCGGCTCTTCTTCTCGGCACGTCGGGCTTCCTTCTCAGCCTCCTTGTTCTCCTTCTCGGCACGGCGAATGGCTTCGTCGGCAGCTCTTCTTCGTCGCTCACGCTCACGCTCCTTCTCACGGAGTTCTCGGGCATACTCCTTCTCTCGCGCTCGTTCCAATTCTTTCTCCCTCTCCCTCTCTTCGCGCTTTGTAGTCTTATCTTGATAAGACTTTTCCCTTCTCACAGTTCGAACTCCCTCGAAGATATCTGCAGCGCGAGGATGCTCATCCTCGTAAGAACGAGAATAAGCGGAATAACCTCGGACGGGTGATGGCTGTCGGTCCGTCTTGTGTGTGCGGTCATTAGTGCGAATTTCGTATTTATATGTTGTAGATGTAGATGTAGGTCGACTTGATGAGGGGCTCGCGGTGGCCGAAGCGGAGGGGCGGCTTGATGCGCTCGCAGCAGCCTTTGCCCGCATCTGCTCGCGGAGTTCTGCTAACCGGGCCTGATCATCATAGCGTTTTCGCGCCTTTTCGTCGGCCAATAATTCGTAGGCGGTTTGAACCCTTTGAAACTCGTCCTGCTTCTGGGCCTTTAATGTTGGATCTTGAACCTTATCGGGATGGCACTTGAGAACGAGCTTTCGGTGTGCAGATCGAATCTCGGGCAGTTGCGCATCTTTGGCGACACCCAAGATTTCGTAAGGGTCAGGAGTTGATGTAGACATGTTGGGCTAATTGCTTTCGATTACCGGTTGGGCTGAAGTCGGGTATATAGGTTAACAAATGGTAGTCGCGAGGCTATCTATTGCATCGATCCGAAGGTCGTCGGAAGGGCGAGGCTTTGGCGGATCTTGGTGAGGCTGTCAAGGGGCAAGGCAGGGCTGGATGGCTGTATGTATATTAGGCCAAGTTGGGTATTCTCCGGATTGATGTTGTTGTCCAGCGATAGGAGGCGGTCGCAGGATAGGTGGTCTGGGCTTTGGGGGCGGTGTTGGTGTATTTGTGAGTCTCGTCGCCAGAGCAAGGTGAGTGGGTGCTCGGATTTGCAGGGTACCGTAGAACCAGGCAGAAACTTGTACTCTATACTTGCAAGTGCAGTACTGGATCAAGCGAATGACCAGAGTTGGCAGGCGAGGGGAGAAAAGGAAAAGGAAGAATTTATTTACGTGAGCAGCCGGCTGCTGAACACGAGAGAAAGTGACGATGTGAATATTTGGTGGTGTTGTTTGGTTGTTCACGTCCACAGTGGAACAGAGGAACAATGCGGGAGAAGGAGACCAGCAGTCGTTGGGGTATTGACTATTGAAGAACAAGAGCCAGATGAGGTCACGGGCAAAAGCGTGGCTAGCGACAGGGGAGAGTGATTCGTTGGTACAAGGGGTCGATAGTGAGAGGACGGCGGACAGAGACTAGAGTCGACGATCAGACGCCAGGTAGTAGGGGGTCCACGACTGGCTTGCTAGGCTTGCTGGAGGGTCGCCCTTTGGCTTTTGGGGGTGCCGGTCAGAGCGATCCACCTGTGTCGTCCGGTGGTGCGTGGTCCTGAGCCGCTGCTAGTGGTCGCTGCTGGTCCAAGGTGGTCCCCTGAGGGGTGCTGTAGAGTGTAAGCGGCCGTGAATGCGTAGGTAGGTACTTGTTGGTCCCTCTTTGAGATGGAGTCGGTCCCGTCCCGTCGTGGTCTGTCTGGTCTGGTCTCGCTGTGGTGGAGTTTGTGAGTCGTGACTTGGTTATGGGACTCGAAGAGTCACTTGGTCTGATGGATTTGACCGAAACACTCTGAATAACTTGGTTTTAAAAAAGAGTCAATCAGACGAGTTGGAGTCTACTAATCAAGACAAATGGTTTGACTCGCGAGGCGTGTATTTGTAACGAGGTGGTTGGGTGTTTTCTAAGCTGTAACTGGAAGTACCTCTGCTGTGCCAAGAACTTCCTGCCTGAGGTTCCTGTTTGAGCGATGGAAGTGAAAAAGGTACGTATCTCTCTTGGTGGAGTGAGCAGAATCAGTTTGCAATGCAAGATTGGAAAACAATTGGGTGAGGGGATTCCGTCCCTTGCTCCAAAAGGCAAAGAATCAGGAACGTGGCGAGTTGATTTTACTTTAATTGTGATTCTAAAGCCCGTAAAGAGACTTGGAAGAGACTTCAGGAGTTTAAACCTCGCCCCCTTAGCCCCCTTTCGAGAACGCGGCGATGGCGATTTATCATGAGCTGACTAGCTGCTCCAAGTGAACTGACACGCCGGAGCGAGATGCTTGGTAAGGGATTTCTCTCTGCAATGCGGCCTCGGGCGAATAGCGTAGCGTAGCAGCGATGGAGAATCCTACTAGAAAAGCCGGCAATGGAAGGACATCGAAGGCCTCTGGTCCAGCCAAGAGCAGAGCAGACGGGAATTGCTGGCAGCCCGCACTGATACCGGGTTAGTGAGAGGTCCGCCGGCCGTTAGTGGTCAATTGTACGGCCTCCTAGGGCCCCTTTGCACTGAAATGGCTCGCTGGCAGACCTGATTCAATGGCAAGTGGGCTTGTGGCGCGGTTTGCAAGAGGTACGCGGTCTTACGAGTCGAGACACGTCGAGGTACATGCGTCTTAGTGGCGAGGTCTACGGAGCTAAGTGTACCGGGTATGGTGAGTCAGGTTATCGCTCAAGTACCACGTCACTGTTTCGTTGCGCGAAATGGCTGAGAAATCGGCGGCGGAGGGCGATGAATCAGTGTGAGCCGAAGAACGAATAACGGATTGAGCATGATTATGATCATCTTTTTCAAGGATGCAGGGTCAGGTTCGGAGTCGGATTTTAGATCAATCAATTACAGGACTTGAGTAATCTCCATGTCCGAAAGAATCAGTTTCAGTTGAATAATCAATCAGTCTTAGTAGAAGGCGATTCCGTAGTGGTGTACGAAAATTCGGTACCTGATTTTTCAGTTGCACAAAGCTTACAATCAAGGTACTTCTTTAATCGAAGTGGCTGGTAGTGGCGAGTAAGACCCTTCAATTGAATCTTTCTCTTGAGATCCAACGTCAACGTGAATCTATTACCTCGGGGCCCGCGGTAGCTGGTGAAAGCTGATGAATTACTTGTGCGAATGTCGTAAGAATGAGCCACAATGTTCATGTATGATGAGGTGAGGCATCCGTTGCTCCGGGTCTCAGTCTCACCAGATCATCTATCCATCGTCAATTCAGGGTCCGAGTGGAGATGTCACAACAAAGTTGGCTCGTTCATTGATCAATCCGAAGACTCCGTAAACTTTCTTTGTCTGTAAGTATCAGCCCAGGAACATCCTGACAATGCAATCGGCCCAGCAAAAGCAACATCGGTTCCCATGATACGCCTCAGGTGTTCGTAAACCCCCGTGATGAAACGGGTCCTCTAACTGCAGACGACGGACGGTCATTACGGAGCCCGATCGGTAGCTGAAAGATGCCCAGCGGGAGGGGAACGGAAACGGGAGGGAGCGGGACGAATCCAGAGGCGGTGAGGCTGATGACTGGCGTGTCGTCTCTAATTTAGCAACCAGAAGCTGTATCTAAGCCAGCTGAATAACTTACACGAGGCGGTGCTGAGCGAGAACGATAGTTTCTATTCCAGCACTTGAAGCGAGGCTGATTGATATCTAGCGATTGAAAACTGACTCCATGAGGCTAAGCAGAGTAGAGTAGAATGAACCGATGCTAGGGCAAACTCGACCCCAAAGTGAAGCTACTGTGTGTATTGGAGCCTCTCTCAGATTGGATGACCAAAGTGCAAACATACATAGCCCAAACAACGACATATCACTTTTCAACAGTCGATAAGTCCTCTCACCCCATCTCATTGGATCACCAACCTCTATGGGCTGACTGGCTTGCTCCTCGTTGGGCTGAACACCACTGAGGCCATCTGGGCATGAATTGCAAGACAGCATCATGCCTGCACCGAGGACGATGGCATGAAGTGCAAATGATTCCTCCCACCACGAGAACAAAAAAAAACCTTGGAGATCGTCGATCAATTACTCGGTGTGTAGAGCTCCAGGGATCGACATCTTGAGCTCTCAACAGCTCTGGAGCTAAGAACAAGCCAAGCTCCCTAGCCGTGCCCTGGTGATATTCGGAGAATACATGCGGCGGTCAATTGCTTCAAGAAACTTGCATGTAATCACTATAGCGACAGCATCCCATGAGCTTTCTAGCTTGATGCTCAGCTCGCTTGATCAAACGATGCAGCTGGGAGCTCCAGCAAGGTACGGAGACCATCTCCACGATGGGGTTGTAACTCTGGTAGCGCGCGATTCTATTCATCAATCTAGTGTAATAGGCGACCTGCTGCAGCAGATATCCCTGAATAGCGACCCCTTGTGGTGCTGGATAGTGATAGTGGGCGCAGGCCATGGCATCACGAGGCCTGCATTTCCAAGCAGCCCAAGTTGCACGACGTTCCTAGAGCCTCGCTTCACCCCCTGCAGCCCGCTCTCTGTGGATACAGAATCTCGTTGCTATGGCTTTTTGATCAACGTCCTGGAGACTTTTATGACAATAAACAATGATGAATTAGAGAATGAGATATTCAGTGAAGGATTAAGAAACACTGAGAGATGCCTCCACAGTTACTGAGATGCCCCCACGATGAGCAAACCTCGGGTGAAACACATGTGGAGTGATAACTTCATGAGCAGTATCATGATGCGGATGCTACACCAGCCAGACACACGAGCATTCCTGCAGAAGGCTTCTCTATGGTCTCCTCATCCGATAGGAGATGGACCTGCAGAGAGGTAGTGGGCACAAGCTGACAAAGACCAATTAACCAGAGAGGAAATGTCCAAAGATGGTGGTGAGGGGCATTCAGTTTCTCTGCATGGCACCATCCAAGAGAAGACTTGAGTCCTACGGTGCTGCAGAATCCATCACATCCCGCCTATTTTTTCCCACTCATAAGCGCCTGTGTGACGAGCTGTGATGAGTGAACGAACCACAAATCACCTTGTTTCCACTACAAAAGTTAGTGATGTTCTTTCCATTCCCGATGAACGATCAAATAGTCAGATGCTCCCCCAGATCAGAGACTCGTGGTCATCAGCGTCATGGCCCAGAAGCAAAGCCAGCCGTTGGGCTTGGGCTGAACAAGGACAGAATAGAAAGCCTGCTGTCTAGTACGTGATTGGACAGGTCTCCCCCATCTCGGGAGAGGGCGGGGCCGCCAACGGGCTCTGCATCTGATCACATCTCTGTGATATGCCGGCCAATCAAGATAAGCATCTCTGTCTCTGAATGAGGGTTTTTTCCCAAATGGACTGTTCAGCTCTAGGCTAAGTCACACATTCCTCCATATGCCAGTGAGATCAGGGTCAGCTCAGTACGCGTAAGACTCTCCAGGTCTCCGTATCTGGCCAGGTTACAGCCGGGCATCTGAACAAACAGAAGACCAACCTGGGGAAAGACAAAAGCCAGCCAACGGCCACCGCCAGAACGAGCGAAAGGCAGGGAAGATCATCGACAGTTTTGTCCAGGGGGTTGCTTCCCAACTGAGTAAAGAGCGTGGAGGGTGCACCTCTCTGATAGGTATAGCAGACGGCAACGGTTGATAGAGGACCCTCCTCACGAGAGCTATCTAGCCTTCTCGAGGCAAGGCCGGTGCTTGAATCTGATCGCAGCATGTGGCTTTTGGGGATCACAGGCCTGGGCTTCTAGGCTCATCCTTGAGAGGAAGCACCAAAGTACATCTTTGCTGTTGCTTACTGCGTAGAGTTACAAGCTGAGTGAGGGATGAAACGTGAGTGGCAGCAAGGTTCTAGAAGAGTTCTGCCTCTGAAGCTTCAGACAATACAAACATTGAATTCCTGTTCCACGACAGTCATCGCGAGACACGCCGTCGTTCTCGTCTCCCAAGCGCAATGACATACAAGACGTACCACGATCATACGGTTGACGTTAGGGCCAGAAAGTCCAAGTGTGTGGCCCGGCACGAGTTCCTTGACGTTGCTCGGTAGCTTGCGATGGAGGGCAAGGCACCACGTGGGTGTGCTCTTTACCAGACGTCAAAATTCTTGGGTCCGGCTTTTTCTGTTGTGTCAAGATCAGGTTTCCAAGTTTTGAAGAGACAAAGCTGGATCATTGACGATATCCACCATGTGAGCCCAAGGGATGTTCTATACCTACCTATTTGCGCCTATTGTAAACTTGATCCATCTGGCACCAACTCTACAGCTCGATCGATACCGATACCCTTTGGCGATCCCGCGATTGGCGATGTCATGACCCCTCGCACGCGTCTAGTTATTAATGACCTCCCAAATTCCAGGGAACATCCCGCCTGCACCCGCGTCGGTCAAATGCCTCAAGGGCCCGTACCTGGAAAGATCATCGTCTGCCATGTTTTGAATTCTTTTGCTTCTTCCCGAGCGGTAAACGCGGGGTTGAACTACCGTACCTGATCTAGCTCGTGTGAATTCATCAGGCTTCAGGCTCAAAAGAGACAAGAATGCTTTGGCTTCGCCGCTCCCAAGATAGAAAAAACACGGGGCTCCTAAGCCACGCTATTGGGCTGAGGGTATCACGACAAAGACTGGCGGTGAGCAGGAATGAGAATGTGAGGATATGGCGCCCCTCTTGGCGGAGCCCTGTTGGCTCCCCGCAGCATCAGGCTCAATTGGTTTGTTTGTTTGGATTGGATCCCTCTTTTGATTCTGTAACTCGGACGACCATGAATGAGCAAGGAGAGGTTTTGGTCGATGTCAATGCTATAGGCACGTGGAGGATTATCATCGGATTGGTCCTGTTTCACGTCGCAAGGGATGAGATTTCTTTGTCTCCTTGGCGTCTCAATGGGAGGGGAATGGCTTCACCGTAAGATCGAGTAGATGTCAGCTATAGCATTGGTGGGAAAGGGATGTGACTGGCTCATGCAGCTGATCATCCCCTGATGTTCGGGACTTCTCCCTCTTGGAGTCTGAGAGCTGATCGTGAGCTTCATCATCCGTCTAGGGTAGCCATCTAGAGTCGAGTCACTACATGCCAAAGACATGACGCGACATTGTAATACATTGATGAGAATAAGGTTTCATTCAATCGAATATTCAATCAGGACTCACTCCTCTGCACCTCGAACAACCATTGGGACCACGTTCATGTACTACGACTGCATTACAGTTCATCCGTTGGATCCGACCACGACTCCAGGCTGCCCAATGTTGGTTCGCGACGAATACCACCACATCGATCAATTGCATCCCGATCCAGCATAATGCAGATGGTGCGTCACAGCGTAGCAAACATATCAGTAGCCCACAACCGTCTGTAAACTTATCAAGAAAGCTCTCGCTTCGTCTTTCTTTGAGGCCATCTCTCTTTTCCCAACGTGGTTCGTTGGGTACCAACACGAGCCTGAGTCTAGGGTAAGCCAAGAGCGAATCACGGGGCTTCGATATGGCCCTCGTCCTCCCAGATGGGGAGATCTAGGTCTACTACGATGGGTTTGTTGAACTGCTTCCCTCCTATGTGGGGATATCGACTCTTCATGATCGCTGCGTTCACCACACACGTCTCCCGACGACCCATCCTCCCAGCGAGAGCTGCCTGGTCGCTCCGTGGTGAGGCGGGATCCCCTCCCAATCCAATAGTGCCATGAGAGGCGTGTATATCAGCTGGGCCAGATCCGAAGGTGTATGGAGAGCTCTCTGCTGAGTCAACGGAACGGGGGACGTCCGTCACGCCAGGCTCTCCTATGCTTGATCCATAGCGACCTGGGTGGGAGCCATCGTTAGCAAGAGACGGGGCCTTCTTCCCAGTCAGATCTATGAGACAAGTTTTGTTATTGCCTTCGCCAGGGTCTTGCCAGCGTACGACACTCTCTTCTTGATAGGCGACATTTCGACAACTGAGATCCCACTTCACTCTCTCAGCACCTCTTCCGTCATGAATGTGGCCACAGACAGCAAGCTGTGGTCTCACTCGCCAAAGCGTCTGTCGAAGAGCTTCACAGCCAGTAGCGCGACGCTCATGCGTCTCATCGCAATGCGTCCTTGCAGGCGTGTGCGTCACCACAATATCTGCGTCAAGTGGTATGGACTGCCAAAGCGACGTCAGATCTGACCAGTTGCTGGGGTTTTGAGGAGCATCATAGTAAAACGCCCATAACCCGAAACGCGGAGAGTAAGGCGATCCAAAGACCTTGAATTGCGTACGCGGCCCAGAAGAAGATTTGAGGCGGATAGTGGTTGATTCGTGAGAGAGGTACGTTATCGAAGGCGAAGACGTAAACAATCGTAAACACTCGTCGTGAGACTGCGGATTCTTGTTGTGAAAGTAGAGACCATGCTCAGCGTAGAACTTTGGGTCTAGAGTGAGGTCATGATTTCCTGATAGTCGCAGTCAGAGGCTGTTACACTGTCCCATGAGGAGGCATACCAGCGATGACGATTTTGGCCTCAAAGTCCTGCTTCTCCAACCAAGCAACTGTCTTGGCAAGCTGAAAAGAGATCAGCCTCGGTGCTTCGTAGGACCACCAGGAGCATATGGGCCAGAACTACAGACCTCTGCGCAACTCCCTTGGTTGGTCAAATCTCCAGCGTGAATGAGAACATCACCCTTCGGGAGCTTGACCTGGCAATTGTGGGTATCTGAGATACACACAATTCTAGTCCTTCTCCTCATGACAGCTGTCATGGCGTCGACGGAAATGGAAATCGTTTACTCCAACGTTGAACTGAACCCAAGGACTTGGTTGACTTTGTCTAAAGTCAGGAGCCGAAAGTGTAAATGCTAGCGTTTGTGAGTTGTGAGGAATGGGTTTCGATGGAGACTTTCAGCCATGCGATTGCGGAGTTGTCTAAGACAAAATTTTGGTCCCTTTCAGACAATGAAAGACAAGCTCACGTCCAGTGGTTGAGATGCCAACTGCAAGGGAGATTAGTGTAGCTCCGAGACGGGAGCGCCCGTCCAAAGCACGTTTTGAAGTTTCTTTGTCGTCCCTGAGTTTGAATTGAGGTTCAGCGTCTCGCTTGTGCCCGGGAATGCGAGGATGATGTGCAGGCTGCAGCGCAGATGGTGGATCAATTGATGGAGGCTCTCTCAGGCAATACCAAATCAAGGCTGGAGAGATATTATCGCAGCGGATAACTGTCAACGTCAAAGCACAGACAACGCCGCAGGAATCAACAAGGGATGATGGTTCGGCGTATAGGCCAGCAAGGAAAAAGAATGCTACGTAATTTTAATAGTGGCAGAGGCTGCGATAAATGAACCGAGATGTTGGAGAAACAAGTGCCGTTGACTTCTGTGGGACCGTCTCAAGAGCAGCGTACAGTGCACAGACAGTGTCCTGCTAATGAGCGCTAGAAGCACTAAAAGGACCCTAAATGGCAACCTCTTCACCTTGTGGCGGCCAACTTCTTCCCGTCTCGTCTAGGTAGGTAGGCATTGCTTGTCATTTTCTTGCTTTTATTCTTTGTTCTCTCGCAATGACTTCATCTTTTGGGGTTGGACGGAGATTGTGACGTTTGACAGTTATTGTTTTTTTTTTTTTTGCTTCTTCCCCCCTTGTACTTAATGGGAAACTCAGAGCTTTCACAAGGCATTGATTCGTAGGTGCTAATACATCCCCTGTCGATGAATCGACAGGGCCAACTGACAACGTTCCATTCCCAGCGCAACGGGCCAGGCTTTTGGAGGGAAGCTAATCTCGGTATCAACTCATTGAGTTAGGGGAGGCCGATTTCTCCCCATATCAGATGAATTATAATAACATGAGGGCACGATGATTTGCTGTGAGCGTATGTACTGTATGTATCCGTGCCTATTCCCAACGCTGAGTTTCGTTTCTACTGGTAGTGCATGATGCGTGACCAAGCAATTCCTTGCTTCACAAGTGAGGAAAAAGCAACAAAGGACCCGGCCTCATCAAATGAGCCCCTGTCAGTGGCTTCTTGAACCCTGGCGCGGCTTATTCTCATCAGGGGAACGTTGATTTATTCCCCTTCCACTCGCGAGCTTCTCCCTTTTACCCATTGAGCAATCAGAATGAAACAACCGGCGGCGGCAACTAAGGGGACCGGGCTTACCGCAGACTGTATGTATGATGGCCTGGGGGTCTTCTATAATTGAATGAATGCTTTTATCTGAGCTTTTCTTTTGTCAATGCTATGGATATCAGTGGATGGTCTGTGTTGATTGCACATGAGGCGTGGCGTAATCATGTCTCCTCGCTCGTATTGGAGGATGGTTCTAGACTTGTGTGCGCCTCTCCAAGTTACTCACAAGAAACGAAAAACAAGCTCTAACCTGCCTCGTAACAAATGTCTCTCCATCATTCAAACTCATATCCCATCTGAAGTCACATGAGCTTTCCTTCTCCCTATCCTTGTCAAATCACAACTGTATTTCCGTCAAAGCCCACTAAGAGCTCGCTGTTTCCGTACAGGGGGCTTACAGGGGATGGAGCCCGGCAGAGGGGCCGTGCAGGCGCAGGCGCAGGCTAGGCAGGCTTCATTCAGGTGCTGCTCGCCAACACAGTGTCAATATTAACCTGCCAGCCTAACCAACCAGCCCCCCTCATGGAAATCTCCCATGGATCGATCGTCTGTCTTTGTCTTCTTGTTCTACCCTCTCTTCTCTGCACAGCTCTCTCGGAGCCCGACGCGCCTTCATCGTCCCAGCCATGATATCTCTGTGACGACGATTTCTTGATTGTTGGCTGACCCCAAGCCTATTCCGTTATTCCATCCACCAAAAGTTATCTTATCGACTTCTCTTCGCTGTCTAACCGCCCCTTTATCACCGGATCCTTCGTTACTTATCCCGACCCGCATACGCACCGCCGCTTGCGTCTATGAACAATACCTTTCCTTTAATCGATAGTTGCTACTCCGAATTTCGGTAGCATTGACAACGACATCATTCCACTTTCGATCATCAACATCTTAGAACAAACGCCGTTCGTTTGCTGCCCTCTTCGCATCCTCAAATCTCTTATTTCTAGAGGTCGCGGGCGCCATCAATATGGCCACAATGGCACCCGCACCGACCTCAACCGAGAACATTACTCCGCCGCGCAGCAGTCATGGTCATTCAGACTCGTGGGGATACAACATGCCCCATAAGGAGGTACGAGGTGCTGGAGTTGCCACATGATGGCCGCTACCCCAACTTTTCTCGGGGCGAGATTGCTGATGATTTGCCAGGATTTTGATACCGACATGAACGCTGGCACGAACCATGACTACCCTCAAAAGAACCATTCTACTACCCAAAATGGCAATTCGAATTCTTACCACTCGGGCATGGACCGAGTTGGCCGAAAAGTGAACTCTCACGATAACCTTTCGAGTGCCAAACTCCACAACTCTGTTGACGGAGCCGGAGCGCGCTACATTAGTGAATCCAAAACTAGCCCGGCTTTGAACGGTAACTCTTGGGGGCAAACCTTTGGCCCCCAGACCGAAGACGAATACAGCCGCAATGCGGTACCTATCGACCGAGAAGTAGTAGTCGTTGACGAAGGTTCCAAGTGGATTCACCGCGATAAGCTGGCAAGGATAGAAAGTGAAGAGCTTCAGGCTGCTGGCATATTTGTTCCCAGAACCCGCAACCACAGCAAGCAACGACGAGACCGAAGCCGCAGCGCTATGCGCCGTGGTACTGACGCGTCAGAAAATGGCCCTAGATCCCGAAAGAATTCGACAGCCGTCGAAGGACGAAACCCCGAGATCGCAGGCGAATCGTGGGATTTACGTACCCCAGAAGAGATTGCGGAGGAGGAAAGCAATGCCTATTTCACTTCAAACAGCCACAAAGGAGGCTCTCGCATTCCTGTTGCCAAGGTTAGTCCAGCGCCCATATCTGTTGATCGTTTCGACCGAGCATCGAGGAAAACGAGCGAGAGCCCCGACGATGAACGGAATTTGACAAATGAAAAGACTCGACCTGGAAGCGCGCACATGATGAAGGGATTCGACGCCATGTCGGTCAATAGCAATCACAACAATAGTTTACCCGCGCCGAAACGAACCGCCACCGACACATCGCCCAAGAAGGCCACGACTGGCCCAAGAAAGACGTCTGGCCCCTCGAAGCCAGGCACGGCAGCGACGGGGCGACCAAAGACGAGGTCTGGCTCTATTGGAAACAGTATCTCAACCCGACCTTCGACCCGATCTGGGGAATTGTCTCCAGGAAACAAGGCGCCTGAAGGCGATCCTCCGTGGATGATCAACTCGTACAAGCCCGATCCTCGACTTCCACCTGATCAACAACTCCTCCCAACTGTCGCCCGACGCCTACAACAGGAGAAGTGGGAGAAGGAAGGAAAGTTTGGAGATGTCTATGACAAGGATTTCCGGCCGCTGAACGACAATGAATTCGGCAAACCGGATCAAGCCGACCAGGCAGAGAAGTCCGAGGAGACCGACGAGAAGCAACGAGAAGCATCACCACCCGAAGGCGAGTGGCCGCTTAAGCTGGAGCCTACAAAGAGCCCAACTCAACGCGCTGGTGGATATTCTACTATGCCCAAGATCTCGGACAAGCCCCAGAACAGTCCACTTCCAAGCCCAAGAACACCTCTGTCGTCCAATGCACCCAACGCACCTCAAGCGCCTGCGCAAGAACAATCGAAGCCGGAACCATCTACTGAACGACCAGCACAGCAACACCCGCAACAGCCACAACCTGCCGAAGACGACAGCAAGGGAGGCTGCGGATGCTGTGTGGTGATGTAAAGACTTGGTCTTCATCCAGCCTGCCCATGGTCGACGGAACCACGATATCGAGGATACCCATTCCCTTCCCTACGTGTCTGACAGCACTTACGACGTAACGAATTTCTTTTACATTCTGCTTGCATTCAGCCATTGTGTTAAATCGTATCATACCAACTCAGCCTGCTATCTCTTTAGCGACGCAACTGCCATTCCCTTTGTCACAACTTTAGCGATCCGTTCCACCCTATCCGGACCAAAAGATAGCGACCTCGTCACCGAGACAAACACTTCACTCGCGGAAGGGTCAAGCATTCACCGACCTGACAGGCTCAAGCGGTAGGCTGTCTGAGATCTGGTGATGTGAGAGATACACGTCTTTCCCGGAGCCCTTCATTATCTGTATTTAATTATCGGCGTTTGAGCCTCTTGTTTTGCGTTTTGATAGTTGAGTGGTTTTGCCGTTAAAATGGTACTTCTTGTTATATTCTTGCCAAAGGAGGAGGGGACATGAACTGCAGTGGGATGATAGAATTGATGGGCCTCGTGGTGGGAATCGCTCTGAGGTAGTGAGCGATAGTCTGGGCGATGCTGGCGTGAGCTTGTTCTAGCGACTGGAGCCTGCTCAGTTATCTTGTTATTGGAGATTTTGGAGAGCGAAGTTGAGTGAATCAATAACAAGACGTTAAATTATTCGATGCCGTGCCGTGTCTGTGGATGACCTCAGTCTCTTGTGTCTGAGCCTTGAAGAGGTATGTGCCAAGAGACCTTGAACGAGTATTCATCATGATATTGCAAAGGTTTGTGTGTCTGGCATGAAGATTGAGCATCTCCAGCTGAATATCAGGCATTCTATATCGTAACGAGTTTGTTCTAACGAGTTACCACCCCAATGTCACCAAGTTACCCCTCAGCTCTGATGTTTCTGTCGGAAAACCCGGTCTCAAAAACGCCAACAACGTCATCATTACCCTTTGGCAGTACGCGTTGCAATCGGGAGATCGGCACATCAAATTTCGCCTGAATTCATGCGGTTCTCATTATTAAAAACGAAGAATTATCAGGGAATTGCGTACGGATAGCGGCATTCCAGAAACGGGTAGTTCGGATCTGATACGATGCGGTAACGCCCGCGTGTGGAGTTTGGCTTGTTAGTTTGCATCATCGAGATGCTGACGTAGAGCGAGAGGGAGAGTAAGTTAGATCTGGGCTTGAGAAACTTGGTAGATTATGGGGAATTTATATATAGATCGGGAGATCTCTTGAAACCTCTCTTGGCATTTAGAATTCATTTGCATGCTTGCAATTGCTTCAGTATAAGATATCATCAGTGACAATGGTTCATCAGCACGGAGATCATCATAAAATCCCCGCCAAGCACCGGATTCACAAGTAGGACCTACACTCTCAACCACAACCACAAGCTCAGCATGAACTAACACTTGCAGACCCGGAGCATGGCTTCCCGCCGACCATCGCGTGCACAGAGAGTACATGCGCCGCGTCACAAAACACGCTGATGAGAACCCCAAAGAGCTCACCCCCGTTCTCCAAGAGTTCAAGGACTTTATCGAGAAGACGCCCCGCGTGTACATGTACTTCATCCAGATGTTTGAGGAGATCCCCCAGAAGCATCCCTACGAGAATGACCCCACTGGGACACCTCAGTTAAGAGACTATGAGCATATGCTGCAGGTGCTCAATCACATCTTTAGCACGGCGCCAGAGTGGACGGATGCGGCGGAGAGCGTGGGCATGGTAGGCGTGCCGCTTTGTGCCATCTTTGACTATCCTATGGGAACGCCCAGGTGAGCCTTTTGAGATATGAGATTGATGAGTGATGCGTGATTGCTGATGAGTGAGATAGTGGTTATGCGGCGTTTCTCGACCCTGATGTGAATCGGATGCTGAAGAAAGTTCTCAACCACTGGGGCAAGTTTCTTATGGTATGTTGCTCTATATGAGCTATCATGAGAGTAATACTGACGATAGATAGACGCCTGAATCTGCCAAGGTCCTGGGAGATCACAAGCAAGGTTGGTTTGGCCCAGTAGGCCTGAATGACCTCGTCGAGGTCGCCAACAAGCCCAATAAGACGAACTTTAAGTTTGAGGAGGTTTTTGAGTGTGATCCCTCAGCCAAATACTACGGCTTCAAGTCCTGGGATGGTAAGTCAACCGCTTCGCCACTATGAACCATAGCTCACAATTGGTAGACTTCTTCACTCGCAAGGTTCGCGACAGCGCTCGTCCCGTTGCTTCACCAGATGACGACCTCGTCATCGCCAACTGCTGCGAATCACGCGTCTATAACATCGAACGCGACGTGAAACTCCGCGACCGTTTCTTTGCCAAGGGCCAGCCTTACTCTATCCTCGATATGCTGGCTCATGATCCTCTCGCTGAGAAGTTCGCCGGCGGAACCATCTATCAAGCCTTCCTGTCCGCTCTCTCCTATCACCGCTGGCACACTCCCGTATCGGGTAAGGTAGTACGTGCCTTTGTCCAAGACGGTACGTATTTCAGCGAGCCTCTATTCGAAGGTGTAGGCGAGCCTGGATCGACGGAGATCTCGTCAGCGGGATTATCGCAGAGTCAGGGATATCTGAGCGCATTGGCGACGAGGGCTATCATTCTGATTGAGGCTGATGAGCCGGCAATTGGACTCATTGCGTTCGTTGGTATTGGCATGGATGAGGTTAGTACATGTGAGATCACTGTAAAGGAGGGACAGCACGTCAAGAAGGGACAGGAGACGGGCATGTTCCATTTTGGAGGCTCGACGCATTGTGTTATCTTCCGCAAGGGCGTCAAGGTTGAGGGATTCCCCGAGGTTGGCAGGGAGGAGAACGTGCCAGTTCGAAGCCAGCTGGCTGTTGTGAAGAAGTAAGACAGCTACAAGTAATTCGAGACATGGTCAAAACAGAATGTATTACGCTTCATTTATGCTGTCATTATTTATTTCTTCGCATCGTCCTTCATACCAGCCTGGACCCAAGCCTTGGACGCACTAGCCTTGGCCTCAAGTTCCTCCTCACTCAGCTTGGCCAGCTCGAACGCGGTGTGGCGCGTAGGAACATGACGGCCGGCTTCGAAACCAGGACGCTCGAGGAGCTTGTAGAGCCACTTCTCGAGGTTGGGGAACTCGGAGAGATCAACACCAGCCCATTCTATTGGGCGTCAGGAAACGGTGGTGGTGACGCATGAGGAGAGGGAAGACTTACTTGCGCTGGAGACCCAGCCCCAGATGGAAATATCGGCAATGGTCACCTTGTCGCCGACGATGTAGCCGGATTCTGTCTGGGCGAGGTGAGTGTCGAGAGTGCGGTAGAGACGGCGTGTCTCGTTAGTGTAGCGGTTGATGCCGTACTCGATTTTCTCGGGAGCGTAGCCTGTGCGTGTCAGTATAGCATCACCAAATATATGAAACAGAACATACGCTTGAAGTGGTTGGCTTGACCCTGCATGGGTCCGAGGCCACCCATCTGCCACATGAGCTGCAAGCTGTTAGCTATGATCTGACGGTTTGAATGAGAATACTCACCCAGCTGGTCATCTCCCAATGCTCAGCAGACCCGTGAGGGAACGAAAGCTTGTGATCTTTATCGTAGCGATCAACGAGGTACTGCAGCATAGCACCACTCTCAAAAACGCGGATCTGCTTGCCGTCGAGAGTATCAGTGAGAGCAGGGATGCGACCGTTGGGGTTGATCTTGAGGAACCACTCCTCCTTCTGCTCATTCTCGGTCATCTTGATAGGATACACCTGAGCTCGTCAGTGTTGTACTCATGAGTGTAAAGATTGGGGGTCTACCTTGTACTCGAGGTTGAGTTCCTCGAGCAGGATCGAGGGTTTGATACCATTGGGCGTGTTGGTGGTGTAGAGGGTGATGTCGGTCTTGGTCTTTTGAGCCATTGTGAAGAGTTGTTTTCCCAATTGGGTGATGCGCGATGTCATTAATTTGAGGGTGTAGATATGAGAATGAGGTTGATTGAGGGGAATGGCACTTTATATGATGATATGAGGTTACAAATACTACATCTGTAGAGCTACGGCATAGTGAGGGGTTCACTTTTTCTGGGGATTGGATGGATTATTCATTGTACAGCTGAATTTGGCTTGGTAATCCGAAGTTGGTGGAGGTTGAACCCACATTGGACCAAGGCACATTGCGCAATTGTTACAACAGTCTTTGTAATCAGCCCGTCTCCGAATACTCCATGGAGAAATACTCCAGTTGTTGCTGCATCGTTTGTTTTGTATATAATCTTAAGGACTCTCTCTCTCTCTTTTACTCTGATGATATGAGACTGTCTCTTCTGGCACATCGTTGTCAGCGTCGGCACTTTGAGTGAACTACCTGCCAGGCCAGGGTCATTGATGTCATTGCTCTAAGCTCCAGTCTGTTCGTGGGTCTCTCCTTTGGTTGGCTGAGGTCGACTTTTCAGAGAGTTCTGTTCCTGAGCTGCTCACCAGATTAATTTCTCGATGTTAAGCTTTATTCCCACTAGCACTCAAACCATGCCCGTTTGCAGCAGAATTTTAGAGCCATCATACCTATTCTGAAGTCTCCAGTGTAGCCGTCGAACGTTCCCCATGACGGATACGTATCTTTGCAACGGAACTGGTGCCGGATCGGCCCCACTCTCGGCTCCGGACACCAAACGACCATCGAAATTTGGTGTAAGCAACACCGAAGGAACTCAAACACGGAAAAGTATGGGAACAGACCTCTATAATAGAATTATTCATTAAGGTACTGGAATCAAAGTATCAGTGTTTCTTGAGCTGCCAACGGTGCTCAATCTACCATCAAATTCGACTTCACAGCAGAATTTATATTCTGCTAACCCCAAGACTAGCTCTTATAATCGCAGAAAACTCGAGTATTGTAAAGCTTACCCCTTTTATTTAACGGCCCGTGGTTCGTATGGTAAGCCTAACTTAGCGCAAAGGTGATTTCGGTGCCGGGCTAAGATGTTGCTTACACCACGTCTTGTTAAGTTGGACCCTAAGTTCTAGATAGTAAAAGCTTGAATACATGATTTAGATCCGACAACACTAATCGGCGAGTACTCAAAATACGAGGCCTTGAATGCTTCCATAAAGAGGGAGTATTTTCCCCACCTGAATAGCTATATCCTTTCTTCTTTCCTGCTGTCAAATATCTTTCACTGGGTTCTCAGAGTGACCGTTGACTCAAGTCATATACTTGATCGCCCAGGTCGCCTCGAATTTCTGGCTTCACTGGACTTCCTGTTACTTTCAGCAACACTAATTTACCAAACAGACACTGTGCCGGAAAGATTGATTGAATTCTCGCCCGCAGAATGGGGGAAGTACTGGACGATTGAGATTCACCTAGAGTGAAAGATAAATATGGAAGGGTGATACTGATGATGACTTGGAACATGAAACCACTGACGAAAGAATTCATGACACTTTGCAATTGCTAAGTGTCGCGCCTCGTGAGCTTGACTATGCCTTGCCAGCACTTCCACAAATATCTATCCATCTTTCGACCTCAGCCTGTAGTATCTCCATCCCTTCATCTACACGCTGCATAAAAGGCTTGTGTGCATTCTCCTTCAAATGGACGTGCCAAACCTCCAAAAGCAACTTGTTGACATTGAGCTTCACGGCGCCAGCTTTGATGCAATCTTGCATGATCTCACTGGTGAAGTCGTTTGTTCCATGAAGTGCCATGAATGCACGTCCGCGGATCTGTTGATCAATGGATGTGAGTCTGGCAAGATCTAGCTCTGGTCCCTTAGGACCATAGTCACCGTGAATATTGCCGACACTTGGGGCCAGGATGTCGATGCCTGCCCTGAGGAAGTCTTCAACTTCTTCGGGGGAAGTGAGCTTGGCTGTAGCTATGTTAGACCACTGATACTAGGGTGGTGAGCCGTACTAACCATCAAGATCACCAGTATCAGCAATGCCATCTTCACCTCCATTGATCCGTCCACTCTCAGCCTCGACAGCGATACCCCGCTCGTGACACAACTTCGTCAGTGCAGCGGTCTTGGCAAGGTTTTCCTCGTGATCATAGTGACTCATGTCGACCATAATAGAATCGAAAGGTAGAGTTTTAACAACCTCTTCGATCTGATATTCATCTTGTGCATGATCGAGATGAAGGGAGAGCGGAACGGTCGCTGATTTTATTGCTGCGGATGCTGCCCATGCTAGAGTTGGTAGTTGTCTCAGAGTGGATGGAAACAGAAGGAGAATCAGCGGAGATCGTTTTGCTTCGGCTGCTTTGACTATGGCCGTGAGATGTTCAATATTGTGACTAAGATTATGGTCAGTAAAAAGCGCCAGTGATGCCGCGGAGGCAAACCATATTGCTGCTAGTACCCCGTAATTGCCCTTGACAACATTTTCCAAGATACGCAGGGTTTTGTTCGTGTTTCTCCAACTTTCAGTCAATTCTGCCATGATAGATTGCTTTATAGTATAAGTTCTCTGTTGAGGAGAGAAATTGTTGGATGGTGCGATACGAATATGCAACGCCGTATCTGATTTAGTCATCATCCAATGAGGAAATTAGAGCCACCAAATACTCGTTTCAGCGCGAGGTTAATGGCAACAGGATCAAATAAGTTCCACGGACTTATCCTTTCAGGGAGTTCGTACGCTCATATAACATCTTGTCTTACTATGAAATCGTGGCATGCGTACATGTTTCTGCGGAATGTTCCCGAAATCAAGGTCTTGTAAATATTATTCCTCAGCTAAGGAATCGAATCTCTGATAACATCAAACTATGCCTTTGAAACCAACACAACCCGTGCCTCTTAAGCGAGCCCGCGATAAAGTCCGTACCTGGCTTCTAAGTTAGCTATTCATCATGCCAACCACGGGAATTTATTTTCTATATTTCATTCTGAATCAAGAATCTTAATAGCCACCCTTCGGGAATCTGCTTGTCTCGTGAAGTTTCATGCGGTGAAATTGAGAGAATGCAATGACGTCGCAAGCTAAGTCCTTGGTGGATGGCTAGAAAGGTCAAGACTGGGAAGGGCATCTCAAGAAGCCTACTCACTCGCTATCAGCGGACAGCGAGCGAGGGCCCACGACGGTCCGTAACCAGCTCGAGCTATTGCATGTCCTGGGCTCAGGTCAGTCCCAAAGCCTCTCTATGTTCGACAAAGAAACTCGGAGAATTTGTGGGATGAAGAAAGAAGAATTATCTATTATACCTATCATCGGAGACAAGGGACAGTTCGCATAACATATCACTGTGCTCAACTTGACGAAGAATCTCGTGTACGCTCGTGTTTTGGCGTAGCATATCAAGAATGACACTCGCTTCTTCGTGGTCTCGTAAGCGTAGTAAGTCGACAAGCCTTTTGTATTCCGTCTTTTCGGTTCGTAGATGCTCGTAGCGCTGTTGTAGCTCGTGATCTTTATTCATGGGCACATAGCTGCAGTTTGACCCAGCGCGGATGCAGCCTTTACAACTGGGTCGATTCCCACTGCACTACGATGCACAGTTAGATTCCATTTTGACTTGCATTCGAGAAACCGACTCTGATCTTTCGCTTTCGACAGGTCTCACAGGCTGCCGTGACGCCGACTCTGGGGTAGCGTGGGAGGATGACGCGGGGTATAGGGGCAGGCGGAAGTTCGGTGGCAGGCAGGAGAGTGCGCTGATGGCCTTGGCTAAAGCCAGCCATTATTTAGATAATATTGAGAAGTTGTAGTTTGAAGAAGGTTCGTGCGTTTTACCTTGAAAGGTATCTGTTCCGGAGTATAAGAGGAAAACCACATCAAGTCAAGCAAAATCCGGCTCCATGGACGTGAGGCATATCAGCACAATCTGACAACTTCCCCTTTAGACCGCAGTAAGGGACGTATCTGAGATTTCGATACCTATCATAGGTCACTTACCCGTTCTGCCATCATTCAAACGTCTAAGAACCATGCCAACGACCGCATACCAACCCCAGTCTTTTCTCCGAGTAGTGTATGAAAGACCTGCACCTTCAGCATGATCTTTAGAGCAGCCAATGGCATTATTTCGGGCTATGCCTCTCCAATAGAGTTGATTGGGTCCTTCACTAGTCAAACTGTAAGATGATCGTCATAATAGCCGCATATCCTAAAAAATGTGGCAGGGACCCGACATTATGACTACAAACGGGTTATCTATTTATTACCAAGGGTTATATACTTGGAATAGTGGGACGAACGAGTCAGGATGATATTTAATTGGTGCAGAGCTTTCGGGAGAAGGCCGCCAGTGACATCTCGGCATACCACGTCGACGGACCGCGGCTGTTTAATGGGGTTCGAAGGCAAATGATGCCTGCAGCAGTACCCTAATAAATAAAAGCGGAAGAACTCAAGTTACTCTTTACTACTTTGAGAGTGGCAAGGCCACATTCTAGACCGTTTGTGCTGCGTTGAGCTCCATTCCACCTCAACAGTTGTGTACCACACAGCCCATTACTGCACTGCCCCCTGTCAGGAGGGTGAGAGAAATAGAGGCACCCAAGTTCTGTATAGTAATCATAAGCTATGAAACAAGAATTAAAATTGTCAAGCTAGTTTTAAATCTTGATATTGAGCATTGGAGTGAGTACTATAGGGGCATTGATTGTATCGATCAAAGGGCAGAGCTTCATTTCCATCGGCCCCATGGTCAGGTACATCGAAGAAGCTACTGAATATGGTAAAACTCTGTCTTTTGCACCTTAATATATAGAAATCAATGGATGAATGCGAAGGTCCAGTCGATCTGGTTCCCATTTATACCCCTGGAAACACAATTATCAACTCTGAAGCGGCTCACCATATGTCATTATATTTTACCTGATGTTAAGATTTTGAAGATTTTGTCGATCTTGAATTAGTTCTCAATGATTTATTCTAACTACTTGATGTACAGAGTCAGACTATTATTCGTCTTGAAGCATTCTAATGCCACAGGCGTCACTTATTCAAAGCCATGGGTGCCTAAAGAGACTTTCCTTTGGAGGGCAAAAGGCGGTGCTATTAAAGCGTGTAACGTGATTACATAGATAACTTGTTACTAAATGATGAAGCAACCGCTTAGTTCTTGACCTGTTATAACGATTTTCAGGTGTTCTTGATATTCAAACTCTATCAGACTTGGTGGCCTGCTTCCGCTCAAGCAGAAGGATTCCCGAATTTTCTCTCCCGTATGGATCGATAAGCAGATATCAGATGAGACAATTAGAGGGACTTGGTTTCGAATAAAAAAGGCTTGCTCGAAAGCAGAGTGACTGAGATGTGATCTGAGTCCGGCCATCGGCGATCGACAAATAACCCACCACAGGTTACTAGAATCAGCGACTTTCTACAACAAGGAAAATGCTCACGGAACGTTTAGTTCAGACATCACAAGTCCGTTTGACTTTCGACGTGTGATAGGATGGAACTTTGAAGAAAACCCAAGAGGAGCGCCAGTCGTAGGACAACCATTAACATTAGTTTAGAATATACGCCAAGGATGGCATGCAAACATGCTTTCGCGAATTGAAACTCGCAGTCCGAGAGTCGAGTATGAATATTTTGAGAATGTGTGATTTCTGTTGAACTCCAAAAAGCGGACATTATCACAATGGTAGCTCCATGGGTTCTGGCCATGGCTTTGCAATCCTTCAATACGACATAGAAGAGCTGAAATTCATCGAGGGAGTAATATCGAGAGAGGAGATTGCAAGAGTCGATTGGCATGCACTGAGTTCTCGGATTCATGAGTTACATTTTCAAGAGGCACCGAGAGTGTACAACAAGGATCCAACATGTTTGAGGCTCTGAGCTCGGTCGAAAAAGCTGCTCTGATACTGCAGTCGTCACTCAAGGCGACATAGAGTCCTCGAACGCCTTTTACGCGTACAAAAACGAGACTTGAGGGTGACAGCGTGTCTCTAGTAGAGTACCCTGGAACTAGAAAAGGTCTGATTCAAAGCTGGGTAGAAAGGCAGTAATTCTTCAATGATTATATATTAGATAGTAGCTGTAGTAACATTGGTATGAAGAATTAAAACGCTTTTGGTTGATAAGGTCTAAATCTCCATTTAAATACTTATCATAATCTCTTTGCCTATAGAGCCCGGACGATAGCACGCTTCCTCAGAATATCATCATGTAGTCACAATCATCGCAACCACTACACCGCGTGTTTCTCCCTCTTTTCATACGCCTTACGGCCTTCCTCCTTAAGCCGGGAGTCGTCCGGTCGAGTGAGATCAACCTGCGGCATTAGGAAAAATGCCAGCACAAATGCAAGGCTTGCGACGCCTGCACCTATAAGAAATATTATGCGAAATCCCTGTCTGTATGCTGGGAGAAGAACTGAGCGGATCTTTTCCGCTTCGCTTGGCGAGACTGTGTCTAGAAATGACTGAGGGTTGCCAATCAATGTCTTTGAGTCATGTTGGTCTAGATTTAAGGAGGATAGAGAACCAGCTAAGACGTTGTTCCTAAAAGGATGTTAGTGGATGGATAGTAGTTAGGGTGGTTGTTTGACTTGACATACAGGACTGTCCCGCAAACTGCAAGGCCCAATGTGGCCCCAAGGTTTCTCACGAAGCTATCATATTCTGTCAGATCTGTCTTTGTCAAAATTTATGGGTTTGTCACTTACTTGCGGAATGATGTGACAACAGCCATATCACGCCTCTCAACACCAGCTTGTGTAGCAATGAGCGCACTATCACAGTCAGTCAAGTCCATCTAAACGTCACAACTTCGACTCACGGCTGCAGTGTATTACCAACACCCACTCCAATAAGTACTGAGTAACCAATTTGTTTTCCAATGCTGGTGTTTTCATCGAGAGTTGACATTAAGCCAAGGCCTATGGCCCAACATAACCAGCCAAATAGAATGCACTCACGGTACCGACCGACCCAGTGTACGATGAGTCCGGAGAACGTGCTACTGGCTGTTTGGAGGAGTGTGATGGGGAGAAGCATCACTCCTGATTTTGTGGCGGAGTAGTTGTAGACGAGTTGGTAGAAGGAGGGGATGTAATAAACTTGCATGACGAAGTTCCAACCGTTGATAGCCATGGTTAGGCATGCGCCGTTGACGATCTTTGACTTGAAGATGTGCACTGAATTGATGTCAGAGAACGCATCGTCTTATAGCATGGAGCTTCTTACGTGGTATCAATGGATATCGAGGTCCTTTCCACTGCCATAGCATGAAAGCAACGGATGCAGCCGTGCCCACTACTAACGTTACGATAACCTGAGCGGAATTCCAGGAGTACTCTTTTCCTCCCCAGGTCAACCCCAGAATTACGACAGTCATTCCAGCCAAGGCAAGGAATATGCCCAGAAAGTCAACGGCTTTGAGCTTGCTATTTACAACGTCAGCTGGAACTCTAGCAATTATTTATGGAACCCACAGTCTCCAATCTCCTTCTACTTTCTTCAATGGCATGAAGAACAGTACGCAAAGTGTTGTCAAAAGCGTCAGTGGCAGTTGCATTCTGAAGATCCATCGCCATGAGTCCGCAGAACTCGACGAGAGTGCACCTCCAATGACAGGACCTATGCCATTTGCGAGAGCAACGACGGCACCCTTAGACTATTGTTAGCCATGATGATACGAGCCTCGTCTACATTGAGCTTACCAATATCCCTTGATATTTCCCCCTCTCCCGAAGAGGAACGACATCGCTCACTATGAGCTGCGCCACAGTCATAAGCCCGCCACCTCCGATACCTGTAAAGGCTCGGAAGATTGTAAGCTGCAAGATAGACTGCGCTAGAGATGAGGCCAGCGATCCGACGAAGAATATTGCGAGCCCCAGTAGTAGGATGATTTTTCGAGACCATATATCAGATAATCTCCCATACATGAGCTGCCCGACTGTTGAAGTTCTGGTATTGTTAGCATAGTCTCGCACCAACGCTGATGAAGCTTACATGAAGTATCCACTTGCGATCCACGAGACCTGGGCTGTTGAACCCAAAGCATTTCCGATGATGTATAAACTGGTTGCCAGCATAGTCTGGTCCATCAACGCCAGCAGATCTACACTTGCGCATGCCAGGAATATCTACAGATCTACTTAGCATGATGGCATCATTGTTGTTGAGGACTCACTGTAACGATGGCTCGCTTTGGCACATAATTTGTCTGCTCATTGAACTCATGGGTCTTTTCATTTTCGCCTGAATCGACAACAATAGTGTTTGCTGAGCCCGTATTACGGCTCATGACCGCGTTGGCGTCTGGTTCATGAGTTTCTGCCATTGTGTTTGGTGTCGCGACGAATCCACCGTCTAAGCGCCGAGGTGAGCAGAAATGCAGTAAGAGCTCCTTTAATCCTGATGGCGGAATGGAAGCCACCTTGACGGTGAACAAGTCCCTTTGTGGCAGCGTTCAAGCTCGCTCAAACTTGCTCAGGGATCGACATTGAGCAACCTTTTTGGCTGAAACAAGGTTATTTTCCCGGTACACCGCTTCAACTACCGTGCCGTGTATCTTGAACTATTATTGCCCCTTTTATTGTTATGAATGGCTTTTATGTAAATTAAATTAAAATGTCGTAGCCAAAGAAAGTCTGGTGCGATTGACTCTTAAACTGGCGCGAAGGTGTCATCGCTAGGGATCGGCAACTAAGGTCGCAACAGCGCGGTTTTTTGCAAAGAATGAGGTTGCAACGCGGATCAAAGACGGCTCTGAACACGCCACTATGCTTTCTCATACGAGCTTATTGAGCATATTTGCAAAAGTTCGCGATAAACATGCTCGTTGATGACTCTGAGGCTTTCACGATGCTCAACAGACTTTCTCACAGGTCACTCTCAATAACAATGGCTTTACAAACAAAAACAAGAATATTGCAAATATTTTCGAGAAAAAAACAAAGAAGCAATACAAAATCTATCAGGGTGCTTCTAGAAGTAGTTAAATTATGGATAATATTAAGCATCTCCACCTCGAGCCGCGCAGATGGAAATCTATCTATCAGGGTCCTTTTCTCCCAAGGCTGATACAAGCTTGCGGGAATAACCGAGGCTATTGTAAATCACACTCAAAAGAAGGAGTAAAAAATCCTTCTGAGAGTCACATCTGACCAATTATGTTGTCCATATGCGTGTAATCTCATGAATGGCACCACCCTGATGGTCAATTTCTCGTATGCGCCACTTCAAGTCTCCAATGCATCATCAAAACAAGCATCAAGAACCTTAATGACCTGCTTTACTAAAGCAGCTTTATTGGCAATTCGTCAGATCAAGTCCATTTAGAGATGAAAATCTGTCGATCAACAAAAGATTTCAGGTAAAACACTTCAACGAGCTTCCCTTGGGAGCCACTCGACAAAGTGACCCCCATTTTCGCTATCCACGACACTCACTTGATCTGCCGAAGATCTCAAGAAACGACTCATGCAATCAGGTGGATAGTAGGTCTTCTGATTGGTATACCGTTACACTCGAGAAAAAGATGCGTTGTTGGGCCAGACATCCCACGCTTTATGCAGAGGCAGAGCAAACCCTGCTGCCATCCAATGGCCAATTCAAAAAGGCTGGCAAGCCTGCGACGTACGACGACTTATATAGAGAGCTAGTACCCATGAAGATCTGTTGGTTCTACTTCTGCAGTCTACAAGCCATAACCTTATTCCAACATGGCCAGCCCCAACCCCCTCAACGTGTACAAGGGACAAGACTCGATTCAGAAGTACTTCGATCCGGAATCAGCACCGCCGCTACCGCTTGTTGAGATTCCAGATTCGCTTAATCCGTATCGTCAAGATGGAGTGCGTATATACGCTAAGATGATGACTATGCATCCTGCGAACAATGTCAAAGCGATGCCGGGTACGTAGCCTCATTGTGGATTTCGTGTGCTTGGTTGACCGGATGATAGCCCTGAACCTTCTTCAAAATTGTGTCGTACCAGGAAAGACAAAGGCAGTCGTTGAGTACAGCTCTGGATCGACTGTCCTGTCCATGTCCTTGATTTCACGAGCTATTCATGGTGTCGATGACGTTCGAGCGTTCTTGAGTAACAAGACAAGCTCAACTAAGCTTAGGCTCATGCAGTTCTTTGGTATTGACATGTGAGTCTACCAAACTACCATTAGCCATCTAAGCGGGTCTTCATTCTAACTCGTCGTAACCACAGTACGCTATTTGGTGGCCCATCCCAACCAGAGCCTCTCGACGAACGCGGTGGTATCAGAGCAGCCCAGAGACTTGCACAAGAGTCAGATGCAACTATCATCAACCCGAACCAATATGAGAACGATCTTGTAGGTCTTAAGTCATTTGCAGGGCGAAGCTAGTGCTAACGTTAGAATAGAACTGGAATGCCCATGTCAAATGGACGGGCCCGCAGATCTATAAGCAGTTACCAGAAATCAACGTCATCTGTGCTGGCATGGGAACCTCCGGTATGCCAAGATAATTCTTTATCAATTTAGTTGACTAATGAGATTAGGTACAATGACTGGACTTGGCACATACTTCAAAGATGCAAAGCCTACAGTATATCGGCTTGGGTCAGTAAACCCACCATTCACATAATAATATTCATCAGTATTAATTATGACTCAGTGTTTGCACAGCACCCGGTGACCGAGTCCCTGGCCCTCGATCCTTCGCTCTTATGGCCCCCGTCCAGTTCCCCTGGAAGCGGGCAGTCGATCACATCGAAGAAGTCGACTCGCACAACTCTTTCTCCCTGTCGTTGGATCTCTGTCGAAACGGTATCGTCTGTGGACCCTCCTCAGGTTTCAACCTCAAGGGTCTGTATCAGCTTATAGAAAAGCGCAAGGCTGAAGGTACTCTGTCAGAACTGGCTGGACCAGATGGAAATATTAACTGTGTGTTCTTGTGCTGTGACCTGCCTTACCAGTACATCAACGAGTACTTTGACAAGCTTGGAGAGAGCTATTTCCCCTCTATCAAGAATGGGGTAGGTGATGTTGAGGTCTTGGTATCGACGAGCTAACGCTAGTACAGGACCTGCTGGCGGTTGACTTGTATCGATATGATGAGAAGTGGGAGAGATCAGCATCCGAGGCTCTCGATGCATTCTTCGATGTCGACCGAGGAGCGCTTCTCGACATGGTTCTTGCCGACCCCAAGATTGGATCTGCCAACGCCGTCGACTTACAGAGCATCTTAAAGTCTAAGCAGGACACTACGATAATCGATATACGCCAGCCTGATGATTTCAGCATGTTCCATCTACCAAGCGCTGTCAATATGCCTTTCGTCCAAAGCGGTACTCCAAGCCCATTCTCCAATGCCAAGCTGCTGGAATCGCTATGGAAGAACCTCGAAGGGGCTTTCAAGACTCCCGGAGCAGAGCTACAGTCTCTTCTCAGCGGAAGAAGAATTCTTCTCACATGCTACGATGGCGATAGTGCTCGAGTTGCAACTAGTGTCCTGAGAGCCAAGGGATACGAGGCAGATAGTATCAGAGGTGGATTCCAAGCGCTGAACAAAATGAGACAAAGCTCAAATCAAACGCCAGTGGCTGGATCTCGGGAATCGTCGCCTTGGGTGGATTTGAGTCAGGAGGCGCTGAGTGTCGGGGCATCGCAGTCTACTCGCGTTTCGCTATAGTATTTTAATGAGACTTGATGATTGGCAACTAGTTTAGACACATGAGAATAGTAAACAAAGGATCATATCACTATTCTTGGATGCCCTGTACACTGCGAAATACCTTTAATGATATTTCGCCGATAAACACCTTTCCTCAATGATAATGCCCCGAGTTTGGGCGAGTCATCTCGCCATGAACGTGGCTCTGCTGTCTAAACAATATGCTTTGAATGCATCTATATATAAAGTGAAAACCCTGTCACTCAAAAGGTCATATCGCGAGAAGTCTAGCTCACTCCCCAGGCCCCTAGAACATTCTTCTTTCCCTCACCCTTCTCCTTGAGACTCCCATTTTCTAATTTTCTGACTCTGTTGACGATCAATCCCACAGATATAGGCCCAATGATCGTACAGAGCGTGATGGCCCAGGTAACAATCAGAAATATCTCTGACGATTGGCCATCTGCCGTTGCACCAAAGATGCCTTTGCTTTCGGCCAGTCCCGAGATCAGATATCCTATCTCACCTCGAGCTACCATGCCAATACCAACGATACATGCTGGATATAGAGACAAAGCCTTTTCGGGCTTAGGGGTCGAGTTACGCACTTGCGGAGACGCCTGAGATGTATCTGTGTCAGTGACGGGTTCCAGAGGAATGGCATCACGCTCTTCTCCTTCCTGTGCTGCACTGGCCCCATCGCGAGGTGATGGGTTGTCTGCACATTGAGCACCAGGCACCAATCCTTTAGAAGACTTTTTGAGTTTGGGCATAAGTTTATGAGAAAGCTGTACAAGAGCTCGGAAGGGGTTTCTGAACGACATAAGCCAAAGACCACAGGCAAGTTTAGCGAATATCATAAGGATGGTGTAGATGACCCCACGCCATACGATGGGACCTGTGAAAAGCTTTGTGATGGGAACCGAAAATCCAATGGAGGCCTAGTCCAAGTTAGATTTTTTTGAAAACGAAAAGTCGGGGGACTTACGAAGAAGAAAGGCTTGAGAATATGTCGAAGGGCAGGTTCATAGTAATGATGAAAGATCTCAGCACCCGAACCGCCTTCCATAACCTTTGGGAAAACGCTGCTCTCTGGGGCTGAGTCTTGAGTTGCTGACTCTTCGGTAACCACACCTTCTCTGGTAGCTTCAGACGCATTGGTGGTGATATGTTGGGCTTCGAGATGAGGAACATCGGAGTCCCACCAACTGATAGTTGCGCCAGCTATGTATGCAGCCAAGAGACTTGAAGTGCCTGCAAAAGTGGCACCAATGACTATCCCAAGGAGATATCCGGTGTGAATGACAAAAGCAGTCTGGCTCATAGCGAAAGTCTTTGAAATTCTAGAAGTCAGATTCGCGTTTCGGAAAGCATTGAGTCGAATAGTAAGTGGTAGAACGATGAATCTGCAAAGAACAGGAATGATGATAGCAAAACCAAGAGAGACAGCGACAGGTCTGACGACTGTGATGGCATCAAAGGCATCACCACCGAGGTTTGAAATAACCTGGACCATGATCAGGCCCATGACATCATCCATCATGGCAGCACTTGTCAAAACAACGCCGAGACGCGTTGCTGAAAGACCGCTTGTGCCTAGGATAGTAAATGTTGTGCCGAGACTGGTAGAGCACAAGGCAGCACCGGCGGCAAAGGCTTGCAACAGGGTTGCATTTAGCATGGGCATAACTGCAAAAGAGAGGCCGATCGGAAGAACAATTCCTGTCGTGGCCACGATGGATGAAAGGCCAAGATTAGCCTTGAGAGATCTAAAAGATGTTGACAAACCGCCTATAGCACCAATTAGAGAATATCTAAGTAAGAAGTGTACTTGAATTACCTTCAAAGACTAAAAGGATGAGCCCAAGGTATCCAAGCTGAACTATAGCATCTTCCACCTCCCGGGAGAGCCATTTTGCACCTGGTGTTCCCCAACCTATACCTAGCGCTATTTGGCCAATTAGACCGCAATATGCTATCTTATCGAGGCCATAATTAACCAAACTCAAAAGAAGAAGAAAGCTCGATAGAATAGCAATGACGATTATAGAAGGCTCGTGGTATGGAAGTGAGGCTTCCATTTTGCAGATGATGATGTCGGCTGCATTTTGTTAGTCTGGAGTTGAAGCAGTTTTAGAAAGGTCGGAGTTTTAATTCTCCGAGTGGGCTCGGGGATAAAACATGTAAGGTGTCGCAGGAAAACAAAGGACTTGGGCTTACAATCATAACTGCCATTCATGAACTACTGTCTTCCATTATGATATAATTCTTACAGCTATAATACGTGAAGTGCCTGTGTAGTCCTCTCTTTCCAAATTCTCTTCTATTCACGTTGCTTACCTCTGTTATCCTAGCCAATCGCAACATCTGGCAGAGGATGGCCGACCTGCGAGTCAATATCCCTGAATGCCAAGACAAGCCAATGCATTCCTTCACAGGGGTGAAGGATGTTGGTCGATTCTGGATTACTTTCGTCCCCCGACAGTTTTATTCGAGCATCGTTCAAGCCTCTCACTGGCAGATTTAGCTCACCCTGAATTTCAAGCCTGCAAATTAGACAGTCGTTCCGATATGATTAGTTGGTTTCTGTGTACATCATCTCATTTTATATAATCGTCCTATCCTTGGCTGCTACATCGAGACTAACAAGCTCGATATCGCTCCTGTTGCTCTTCTTGTCACTCCAGCCTGCCGTGAGCTCCGGCGAATGTGATCCTGTCCATGGGCTGGGACCGGGGTGCCCTTCTAAAGATGGCGTTTCGTCGATTTCTTCGAAGCCGCTTTGTGCTGCTCTGCGAACTGGTGCGCCAGAGGAGTTGTTTGGTCGGCCGGATGTGTTGTAGTTGTAATCGTACTTGGAACCCTTTCTGCGGAGATATGGCCGGAGAGCTGGAAGGCAGGCAATGATGAGGCCGATGTAAACATCGAGTCCACTCCAGAGTTCTGTGACTTGTTAGATGAGATTTACTGGAAACATGATATAACTCACCAATTGTTGTGATGGAACGGAAATCTCCGACGACTGTGAGCTGGATTGTCAAGAAGCGTGTGAGCGAGAATGCAATGTCGATGATTCCGAGGAGAAAAACAGAATAGACACCGATCTTGACCCTCTTCCGCATGTTGAGCTTATACAGAACTAGCCATGGCAGAGCAAAGACTGTACAAGTATTAGTACCAATGAGTTCCAACAGGTCTGTATAACTTACGCAAAAGACTTCCAACAAAATGCAGCGTCCAAGCAACTTGGAATGTAGTGACCAAGGCAAAGTCATCACAGAATGGCTCCGGTCCCAAGATCGACCTGCGTATGAGTTAGAAGAGTTGAGGAAGGATGAAGTGAACGCCGTACCAGTTTCGCCGAATGGGAAAGCAGAGGAATAGTTGCAGGCATAGTGACACGATCAATGCGCATGCACAATAACCAACGACACTCCAAAGAACGATCCTTCTCTTGATCATGAACGGTGGGAACAGCTGGAGATATACGACGAGAAGAGATGCCTTGCAGAGGTAGAAGGTCACGAAGAAAGGAATTACACTGGCCCACATGTACTACAATGCCATCAGCTTCATGTTGTTTCGGTTCGGATGATGATACTCACCCGTAGCACTCTCGATAGCTTCTCTGGCGGGACATCCCAATTAACAAGGGTGTAGTTGATCTCGGGCCTCAACACATCCTCCTTCATGTAAATGATGTCAAACGACGCTGTAACAAATGCCGAGATCCATGCTACAACCCGTAACCAATCTGCAGCGACGAGCTTTTGTTTCTGTATTGCGAGTCGCAGGTAAATTCGAGCACCAATGATGGCAGCGGCCAGCGTAATAAGGATGAAGTTCACTGCCTAAAGTGGTGGATTAGAGGCTAAATTCAGTGGGTTAATTTAGAGGGGACATACCAGCACAGCGGCGCCTGACGGCGCAGGGACCATTGTGAGACTCCAGGCGAAACTACAGCATTAAACAGAGACACAGACGGACAAAAAAGCAAACAAATAAAGAGCGCTTATGGTTTCGGTTCGGACCATGCAATGCAATATTGTGTAATGTAACAGAGTAGACGAAAACGCAGAATGATCGTCGCAAAAGTTGCTGGGGGATAAAGACGATAAAAACCCCAAAATAAAGCCGGCGATGTCTCAGTCCAAGGCTAAGGCTAAGGTACCTAAACTAACCCTGGCAATCGCGGGACCTGTACTCTGTAAGCTTATCAAGTGGCGCCGCTAGAGGCTTCAGGCTGAACATTTAGAGTTCACGCTACGGGCACCTCGCTTGAAGTGGAATCTCGTTACGTGACGAGTTTAACGCATCTCATCGTCGAGCCCTGTTTGTTCAGTGGGTGAAAGTCGCACCATGGGCTTTAGTCGAGAGTCACTGCGGAACCGAGATATCGCAAAAGCCTCCATCCCGAAGACTGAGTAGGGCTGAGCTGAGTCGGGACGAGAAAATGAACCACCTGATGTAATGTGATATCAGTCGATCATCCACGTTTATTGCCAAGAATCTGCACGAGTCGGGGATCTAGCAACAACTGAAGCCAAAAAAGCACATAACCAATAGAGCTGAGAAGCAACAAGTCACATCATGAGAGGGGCACTCCTGTCTTTGAGGATTTGTCTAAGCAAAAGGGTCAATCTGCAAAGTCTCCACGGACAGTGTCTCAATACCGGAACTCTTGTTGGTCTTCTTCCGACCAAATAAAACGGGCAGATGGTCTAACCAGATTGCAAGTCCCTACCCCTTGCTCAAAGCTGCAATATCGCCAGCTCACTTCTGGGCCGTTATCACCAACAAATTTCGTCAAGTTCCGCGTTAGTGTGTTCCAGAACTGGGATAGACCGATAGGCGGATGCAGCGGATCCTACCCGTTGATGCAGACATGTGCCGGGCCCTCCATGTTAATATTGGCTGACAATCACACCCGCACCAACAGCCATCCTGTACCCCCGATAGGCCCGAACTCATAAACGAGCATGAACGAGAGCAACCATTTCGCGTGGCTTTTGGTTCTGCAAGTGAATCCTTGTGATCGGCCGCAGTCAGCCGATAGATTGTGCAGCGGGACAAGGGAGTTGACTCGACTTTGCGTTTGCTTTGCCCTTCGAGACTCTGCAGCCAAGAAGACTATTGTTACGCTTTGTATCAGCACATCAGTTCATATTGTAAACTGCTTCAATTATGATAAGTTCTATATGTAATGTAATGACTCGTATACATGTCCTGTCAGCCCATCTTGCCAACTCTGGCCTAATGCCTATGAACGCAAGTGCCGCGCTTTCGAAGCTTGGCCGCATCGGCCTTGGCCCTCTCTGATAGCGCGTTGGCGTTGAAGCCGCCGATAGTTCGACGGGCGAGCTTAGCGCTGGTCTTGTCATCGTTAGGGAACTTGGCCTTGACGCCAAAGTTCTGCCCTTCAGCCACATAAACCACCTCGCCGCCGACCATGGTAAGCAGAACCTTCTGGCGGCCGAGTTTGGACTCGGGGACCTTGAAGAAGTTGTTTTGGAGGATGATAATGTCTGCGAGCTTGCCTACTTCGAGAGAGCCGATCTGCTTGTCTGCGCGGAGGAAACGCGCGCCGTTGATGGTGATGGATTGAAGAGCGGATGTGCGGGAGATTCCGTTGCCTGGAAACTTTCCGTCGAAGGGAGGGCCTTGAGATGCGGGGGAGTTGGGGTTCTGAGGATCACCGGAGCGGGTGACGGCGACCTTGAGTGCGAGGAACTCATCGAGAGGATCAATCTGTTTGTGTTAGACATGTCTCAGATGCGGGGGGGAAAAAAAAGGAAAAAAAAAAAAAGGCGATACTTACAGGCCAATCACTTCCATAAACAAGAGGTCGACCCGCCTTCTCAATCTCAGCCCAAGCCTGAAGATTGTCCTTTCGGTAGTCGGCGAGAGACTTGAACGTGTTGGGGATGTAGAATGAGCTGAGCTGCGCCCACTGGTAACTGACGATAGGATCGACCTTGAGCTTAGCAAAGCGAGGCCAGTCCTTCTCATGCGACAACTCATCGTGAGCAAGACCGAGACGGAAGTCCTTGTGGGGATACTTCTTGCGGAACGACTCAGCAGCATTGAGACCGACACGGACAGCAAGGTCGCCATCGACGTGCAATTGAGCGTCAAAGCCAGCAAGGAAAAGAAGCTCGAGGGTCTTGGTGAGAACAGCAGGGTTCCAGTAAGGGTTGTTGAGGGAGTTCTTATCGGGGGCCCATTTGCCATTGAGGTTGGAGCTGTTGAGGGGTGCCCAGTAGGGATCAATCAGAGCAGCGGTGTTGGCAGGATAAGTGATAACACCGTCGATGAAGGCCTTGATCGCCTGCCACTTGAGTGTAGGCTTGGGACCAATGGCCTTGTTGTCATGCCAAGGAGTAAGCTTCTTGACGACATCCTTGACGAGCGCGGAAACACCGTCGATTGACTTGGGCGCTTCGATGCGGTAGTCGAAGTACGCGCGCGCAGAGAGACCATCTTCAGCCTTGATGGTGCTGAAGAGAGTGTGATGCTCCTCACCAGCAGCGGCTTCCTGGAAGGTAGTGATGCCAGCCTCGCGAAGAAGCTTGAGAGCAGCGCGACCGGCCTGGACGTTCTCCTCAGCGGTGGGAGGAGGAGGACCAGCGAGGAGGGCAGAAGCGCCATCTGAGAGAGCGCCAGAGGGCTCCTGGCTACCAGGAAGACGAACAATCTTGCCATCGGCGGGGTCCTTGGTGCTGGAGTCGATGTCGGAGAGCTCGAGAGCGCGCGAATTGGCGAGGACGGTATGGTAGTCGCTGGATCGGATGATGATGGGTCGCTTGGTGTTGAGCTTGTCAAGCTGCTTCTTTCCAACATCTCCGCTCTTCTCAACAAGACCAGCATAGTCCATATTGACAACCTCAAGCCAATCATCATCCGTCTTGCCAGTCTCGCCATCAATGCAACCCTGAATATGCTCTAGCACATCCTCAATTGGCAGCGTCTGGTAGCTCAGATCGCACTTGAGAAGAAACAGGCCACCAGAGAGAACGTGCATGTGCGAGTCGACGAGACCAGGCATGGCCATCTTTCCCTTGAGATCAATGACCTTTGTGTTCTTGCCAATGTACTTGTCGGCGGATTTCTTGCTGCCGACGTACTCAATCTTTCCGCCGCGCACGGCGAGAGCTGATGCATGCCCGTTGGACGGGCACATGGTGTAGATCTCGCCATTGACGAAGACTACATCTGCGGGCTTGACGACGGGCTTTACAGCGCTCGCCGTAGCGAGAAGCGCGCTGACGCAAAGAGTGAGAAGACCACGAGCCATGATTGAAGATGTCGATGATGGTGATCCCCTTCAACTAAACCTGACGTGAGCGACGTAACATTGGTATAAGTACATTACTCAACGGTCCCTGCACTACATGCTAACATGGGGTCTCCCAGCGGAGCGGTCGGCTAGAAGACCACTGTAATGTTCCATGCCCAAAGAGGGTCAGAAGGCCGAATTCCATGCTGCAGGGACTACAGCAGAGCGTGGTGCTTTCGGCGGCTGCATCGCCTGTAAATGGTTAAGCTCAGCGGGTGCTTCCCCCCAAACAGACAAGTGGACACCAACATACCATAGTTAGTAAATTGCTGCAGGGTCTAAATCCCTCAGAAACTATTGATCCCTTTCATCCCACTGAGCCTCTGCGTGATTCGCTGCATTGTTTACGACGACGAGATGGTGTTGGCGGGATACTAATGTTGCGATTCATTACCTACGAGCAGTATAGTCGTATGCGATATGATCTCTGTGGCGGAAACTCTCAGAGGTCTAGAATTGAAGACTAGACGTTTGCGAATAATTGATTCGAGTACGATGTGTCGTCAGGCGCGTTGTAGAGTTTAAGCTACATCTAAGGTTAACTAATAAGTTAAGGTTGCGGGTCTGTAGATCCACGTGAATGGCAAACGCAATACGACATCACTAGCATTTAACTGTGTCACACACGGTCAACAAATACAATTAGGACTCTGGATATAAACAAAGTTCAATTGTAATGCCTTTGCGCCTCTATTAGCCCGAAGCATCGTCATTATGTAAACTAACCGCAATTTGCAGATCCTATCCCATCAAAGTCTCATACCCATTCTCCATCATGACATCCATCCAATACACATCCTGCTTCTCCTCGTCCATGCAAGACCACGTCTTCTTGACAAGCGTCAGCATCTGACGAATAGGCTTTGCCGCCAAAATGTTTTCAAAAGCAGAAAGACGTGAAATGATAGTCTTTCTGGCTTGCAGTACATCAAGACCAGCCAGAGGCACTCTGAACCTTGTGCTAGTCGCGATGCTTGCCACTGGAGGTTGCTGTAAATTCGAAATCCCGCAGTACGATCTGTTCAAAGACATCTCGCTACAGATACTAACAAATAGCAGTGGTTGGATAGACCGACTTCTAGACGTAGTCGGGATATCCTTGACTAGGTCCAGCACGTGGAGAGCTAGACAAGTCAACCACGTATCTGCCAATGTTCTGTCATCTGGATAATTGCTCGCAGCATCTGGAGATCCTGACTGGAACGCTTGGTTGTTTGGGCTTCCAGATTGTATGTAAGGCACCAGAAGATCCGGAAAGTTGCGATACAATTGAAGCAAGCCCGTACATCGATAAGCTTCAGCAATGCTGACTAGATGGTTAGCCGGAGTCAAGTCGTCACCAGCATCAACAATATCGTTCTCTGTTGGAAGCCGAATTGCGCATAACTCAGAGTGCAGCTGGTCCGAGACAATCATAGCTTCTTGAGCACGATGGATATCTTCTTGAGACACAAATCGCCTTGAACGAATCCTCTTCCGTTCCTTTCGAACAAGACTTCCAACTTTGGCAACGAGTTCTTGAACTTCAATACCGATTCCTGTCTGCGGGTGAGGCATGCGCGGTTCTTGTAAGTCAAGACATTCTGGAGGTACTGGTTGAGGCTGAACATGTCTTGTGCTTGAATCCACGTCCGTGACAAAGGAAAGCAACATTTTCCAGTAAACAAGGGAGTTGTAAAAGAAGAATTCCTTCTTCTTGTCGGCGACTGCTAAGGCGTCGCCTCGGGCCTCGGCGGACTGAACCATCCGGGATAGAACGTCGAATTGCAGTTGACCAAGACTACTGGGATCATGCCACGAAAGACTCATCCCCAACATAACTAAAGCAAGTAAAGATGATGTCTCGAGTTGAGCAATCTTGGCTTCTCGTGATAAACAGATCATAGCCTGATCTCGAAGCTGGCGACCGACGGGAGTAAAATTCGGTGATACTTCGGATAGACAAGCAGCTGCCATGCTTTGCGTGATGTAGTAAAGTGATTGAGATCCAGACCACATATTCGAGATGGTAGTTCGGTACGGGTTCATTGGGCTGTCATAGCAGGACATCATTCCGCAAACCTCTTTGAAATAGTACTCTACCAAGACAGACGAATAGTCCTGAAGGGCATGAGCCAAAGGCATCTCGCCAACAGTCTCGACGGTTTGGTTTTGAGGCTCGTGTCTAGTCAAGGCTTGTGAGGTCGCTTGCGCTGGTGGAATGTGCTGTGTTGGAGTAATGGTAGCGACAGGCCAAAGTCTCTCATCGGCGGACCCTTGTCCTATGGTATCAGGTGTCTGTCCAAGCGCTTGTTCCGGATATAGCTGCAACACGTCATCCGGGAATTGCATGAGAGGCAAAGCAGTATCTAGCGTTTCCTGGCCTTGCGTATCAACGCATCCGGGATTCATAGCTTCGTTGAGTTGATCCATAAGTTCCGGATCATAGAAATTGTTAACAAACTGCTCAGCCGGCTGAGTCTGATAAGGCACATATGCCGAGCTCGGCTGCGGCTCAGCAGTGACATCGCTCCTAGGTGTCTCCGCGACATCCTTCGGAGACTTGGAGCCAGCTTTCCATCGCAGCGGCTTTTGATACCCAGGACATGGGATACCCAGTCTTACGCAGCGCGAACACGCGGGTTTGGACTCATCACATTTGAGCTATTTAGGGGTCAGGCAGGGCTCGGATGAGCGGGAGGGGCAGCCATACTCTCTTGGATTTGCAGACGGCACAGCCAGTGCGTGATCTGGTGATTGTTTTTGGTGCTGGTGCGTATGATGAGGACAGCATGACGACCCGTTTGGATGTATCCGCGTTGATGAGTGGAGATGGCAAGGTGCAGATAGATGGAGTGATGTGGAGTTAAGAGGGGCTGTCATCACGTGACGCTACTAGTGTCCGGATATGGGACTCGGCCTCAGCCTCGAGGTAACATTCCAGCGTGTAAACCATTGTGTACTATAAGGCTATGAACTGATTCCTAATACTGTTGTCTATGTTACGGGTTGGTTTGGCGACCCGGAGCACAAGAAAACAGGATATATGTTTCGTGATGAACTACTAGTTTCAAAGTGGAACTCAGCCCAGATATATGCGTGAGCCGTCCCCTAAGTCTCCAAGACATCTCCGGTTATCCCAAGCAAACCTGTCTCAAGATAATATTACTAAAACATACACTCCCTCATCAAGAATTGCTTCTCTTATCTTGTCCATCTTATTTCGTATCCGATCCGAAGCAATGGATAAAATTCCCAAACAAATCGCCATCGCATATCGTTCCCGAGACTCACGATGCTCCACCAATCCTTACCAAACTCGGTATTAATTAGAGAAGGAAATCAATACCATAAGCGGAAGTCCTAAGCAAATGCTATGCTGTGACTACGGCACAGGATCACGGCTACTGTCACCTGGCCTTGGTTATCTGAAGACATGTTTGCCGAGGGGCCCAGGTTTCACTTGACCTATCTTTTACCAAGGGAGCCCGCGCTTTGATGTTACTCCAGCATCGAAATCTTATCAATCATGGCTGTTACTATACCAAGTCCTTCTTTCAAGGTGGCTCTTGTTCAGATGAAGCCAAAGGTCAGCCACCAACATATAATCCTTTTATTCAACTGACACTTACATGCTAAACAGCCCCTTGACGCTGAACATAACTTTGCACATGCTGCCGAGCAGATCCGTATCGCTGCTGATCAGGGTGCTGCACTAGCGGTACTGCCAGAATACCATCTTACAGGATGGGTCCCCGAAGAGCCCTCTTTCGCACTCTCCCCTGAAGACGCTGGCAAATATCGAAAGAAATACCAAGACCTCGCCGCCGAGCTTCATATTAATATCTGCGCTGGCACTTTTGTTTCCCATGCCCCTAAATCTGATGACCAACAAAACGCTGATGCCAGACCCACGTTGTTAAATACGTCGGACTTCATCGATCACAACGGAAACCTCCTCGGCACTTACACAAAGACCAACCTCTGGATACCAGAAAGACACACGTTAACGTCCTTTGTCGATCATGCTAAGAACATATCCAAAGATGATTACGCTGCCCCCAATCCCCATCAAGTCATCGACACCCCTCTCGGCCGAGTCGGTATCCTCGTCTGCTGGGATCTTGCCTTCCCAGAAGCGTTCAGACAGCTCGTTTTGGCGGGCGCCAAGATCATTATAATTCCTTCATACTGGACGGCGCTTGATATGTGCAAGGATGGTCTTGCATATAACGCCGACTGCGAGAGGATGTTCATCCAGTCTGCCCTGGTAACCAGGGCATTCGAGAACACCGCCGCCGTCATTTATTGCAATGCCGGTGGGCCCGCAGCAGAGGGTTTCTTTGGCTGTAGTCAAGTTGCGCTACCTATTGTTGGAACGGTGCCTGGGAGCTTTACAGATGGCGAGGAGGCCGTGCGTATATTGGATGTCGATATGAAGACGGTGGATATCGCGGAACGTAATTACCAGATCCGACAGGACTTGGCCAGGGATGATTGGCATTATGGGTACCTCAAGAACACGGTCGCAAGACTGTAGGATGTAATACTTGATACTTACTTAGTCACTTAATGTCATGTTTGTGCCAGTTGTCTCTCAACCCCTCTCGCGTGTAGCCCAGCAGACATACACAAACCGGAGAATGAGTTCTTAAAAGGTCGACTTCTCCATAGATGCAGTCATCTGCAACAAGGTTGCTGATCGTTACTACCTCAAAGACCAAGGCGTCTGTTATTATATGCACAGCACTGAAGATTAGGCCCATGGAGAGAAATAAATGGTAAATTATTACAGTTTGTCCATGTCGCGATAACCTCGAGAAAGACGCAGCTTTTAATAGAATGGCAAAATCCCACGCTCTTTAACTAAACCAATACCAATACATCATATCGCTACCCACTATCCTAGCATCGCTATACAGTAATCCCACCAAGTACGATTATTCATCGTGCTTCGAGGTTGAGCTAGAGGAAATTTCTTTGGGGCCCCTCTGTGACACTGTATCTGTCACGGGCAATTCTTCCCCCAGAATGCACTCAAGTTTGGGTCCCTCGTAAGACTTTCTCTTTCCCAGCCAAAGAACCGTTACAAATACGATGAAGATTCCCAATACTGCAATCACATAGTCTAAATCTGTTAACGTCTGGCCAACCTATTTGCCTGGGGTGACTTACTCATAGTTGACACGTTGACGGGAATTGCAGGAGGGAAGCAAAAGAACTGTTCAAGATGTGTCAGCATCAGGTCTCGAATCCGTCAAAGTGAGATGCTTACAACAGAGGTCACAGCTACAAATATAACGGCTGTGTAGTTCGCGATGTAGCCTTTGACACGACCAAGAGAAAACTCGGGAGGCTGCGAAAGCACCATTTGTCGACCTCGAATCAGTAGGATAAGCACAGGCGCTGCATATGAGAGATTGAGGAAAAGTGTGCAGCTTGCAATATAAGCATTAAAAGCAACCTCGGGGCCTTTGGGTACATTAGTGGTAAGAAGGAAAAGGTTTAGAAGAGAAACATACCAAGGTAAAGAAGACCGAAGAGAAGGTTGAATATAGCCTGCACGACAATGGCTCGAACGGGAACGTTGAGCTTGGGATGGAGATGTGAAAGACTTCAATAGTTAGCTTTGTTTGTACAGAGAATGGAGATAGGATGCTTACTATCTGGAAAAAGGAGTACCACCATCTCGTGCCATGGCCCAGATGAGACGACTGCCGGAGGTAACACAACCATTGGCACCGTTGACAAAACACAGTGCAACGGCAACAGTGAGTACGGTTGCAGCAGCTCGGCTGTTGGTCGCTTGCAGTATCATCTCTGTAAGGGGGCTTTGTGTAGGCGATGCGAGTAGCAGATCAAGGTCGACGAAGCAAAATAGCATGACGATGATGAAGAATATTCCGCTGAGGACAGTTAGTGGGAGACTTTTAGGGGGGTGATCAAAACTTACGTCACGCCTCCGACCAAGACTGCCGCAACCATGGCTTGGGGGGCATCCTTGGATGGTCGAGGCATTTCTTCAGTCATATGTGCCACGGCATCCCAACTTCACCATGTCAGCTATGCCCAGTAGAAAACGGTGAACTACTTACCCAATGAAGCTCAGAGCTGACTGCAACAGTCCAAGCATCCAAGCTGTGCCATCACTCCATCCAGTGGTATTGGAGAAGTTGGTGAAGACGAACTCTGCGTCAGTCTTTGGAGAGGTCGCTAGAAGAACAATACTGATGACGACGACGCTGAGCAAAGACCAGTACACTAAGAAAGGTCAGTTTGAATAGGGGCGCATCTATAGCTCGACTTACAAGCGCCTTCGTTCCATCGGTTCAGGATGGGATAGCCAAAGATATTCAGAAACACGCCAACGATAGACACAGCTACGAACATCAAATACGTGCTCCATTGGGTAATTTCGTAGCTACCGCCAGAGCCAACGACAGCAGCCGCAGCGAGAAATCGTGCTATAGCATGTCAGCAATTGTTTTTTTTCGTAATCTTAGATATATACCTCCGAAGTAGGCTGCAGTTGTGTTGAGAGTCAACCAGCCAGCAATATTTGTCCATCCGACAAGGAAGCTCTGTTGCAATTAGCAATATGCATAAGAAGTAGTCATGGTGAACCTCACATTAATAGTCTTCCATTTCTTGGACGAAAGAGCAAAGGAATAGTGATACTGTCCTCCGGCTGTAGGATATAGAGAGGCCAATTCTCCAACACTTGCAGCCAAACAAATATTACAAAGAACGCAGAAAATAAAGCCATAGACGAAACTAACAGAGCCGCCCGATGGCATTACAAGACCTATTGATCCAGCAAGAGAAATCCATGTACTGCGGTCAATTAGTTGGCGACTTTCATGTGACGCGACGGACGGTACTCCTTACTTGAGAATGGCAAAGGCCATGCCGATCATAGTGATCTTTGAGAACCTCTTCTGGAGGTGACCCTCCTGGGCTGGTGCATCGGTCGCCATACTTGCTACTGTCAATCAATTACGGTAGAGTAAGGGGAGCAGAGATGAGGTTTAAGCTTTTACCCCAGACCAAGACCAGATATAAAAAGCTGAACCAACGTTGGTCTCATCTTATCGCGCGTTGGCTGACAACTTACTCGCGACGGGCGCCCAATCAGCGGGTAATGAGTCTCCGCCTCCGCGTTGCGGGGGGGAATTGATCAAATGATGGGCTAGACCAGAAGCGGTAAACAATAGCTTAGGAAAACTGGCTTGAGGCGTATTTTTAGGTTCCATTGTCCCGTATTTCTCGGCAGATAAGGCTGCGAGATAAAGGGACACCCTTGTTCTAGAATCGGATCATGGGAAGAAAGGGGTTCGAAAAGGAGAGAATGAGGTGATGATAGGAGAAGGAATTCTAATTGATATTGATAAGATATAGATTGGTATTCCCAAGGATAGTGTTAAGTATATAGTACTTTCTTGTAAGAACCAGATCCTCATTGTTAAATCTCTGATTGGCTCTCTGTATACAGTGTAGGGTAAGCGGGAACATATCCAACAGTCAACTCCAACATTGGAATCGTAAGCTACCAAGGTCGTCACACTTTGAAACGATAGTGTAAGATCAATATGTCTGTATTTGAATTGGAAAGAGTATAGATACACAAGGTTGTTTTAATTACAGTCCTTGTCTTGACCTGCTCTTTTTCTACCGGGTTACGATGCTCAAGCTTAAGTCACCACCTCTTATGACGATACATAACCACTATGAATTGTAAGAGCATTTTTGTCAGAGTAGAAGGGGAAATATTTGAATGATTATTTAAATTCTCTGACAAGAATGATGCTGCATAGAGCTCTTGTGCCAAAATCACGTAAACTTTCAATAAAGCAGACACGAAGCCCCCTCCAGTTTCGAATATCAATCCACATGAATCGTAAGTCGAGTCAGTCTGGAACTTGAGTCTCTGTAATAGAAGGGCTCAATTCTTATTACTAGAGCTCTTCTTCGATGCCTCGACTCTTTCCTCGATCTTAGAAATCTTGGCAGTCAGTAAAGGGCTTGGGTATCAGAATACTTGGACATACCACGCTTTTCGAAGGAGAGGAACCAGCATCTTGAGTCCATGCACCAGCATGGGCAACCATAGCATCCTGAGCTTTTTTGTGGTTATATTTGACGGGATCAAGAGCCATTTTGAACGGAAAGGCATAATCAAAGAGTTGTAGTTGATAAGAAACTCGAAGTTTAAATGGTTCAAGTAGTGGAAGATGATTTCTAAAGATTTATTTAAGCTTATCACCATAATCGCCATCTTATATAGTCATGAAACGGAACTACTCTGCCATGAAGCTACTCTTCAGATTGTAGTTTTCTCAACTACGCTTGGTCACGAAGCCGCTATACAACCTGAACGCTGCTCAGACACCTGTCGTGATCTTTGGCATTGCCAGTTCTGGAAAGAACAAACTTCATCCATCAGGTGGCAGAGAGATCTTTTGGCGGCCGATAGGTTGACCCAAAACTAGTCTGCCTCATGACAGTCTCTGTCCTACTAAAGCATCAGATCTATAAGAAGTTGGGTGGAATCCAGATCCGGAAATTCCAAGCTTTCAATACCCGGAATATGAGATGAAATGTGATAGAGGTGCAGTAGCTTCTCCTGCTGATCGACGCGATGAACCAGATTACGAGGTTTCCCCTGAATATCTGGAGTTTATCTACAGAAAAAGAAAAGAAGGCTGTCGTAGAGGCCAAAGTGCCTCATTGGAATTACCTGATACGGTATGGTGTGCGGTTTGCCATTTTTACCAACTTTTACAGAGCTGAGATAACTCGCTGAGGATGTTTCCAAGCCACATTCAACGATAATGTCAACGGCCAAGCAGAAACTTGAGACAAAAGTTTGGAGTTACCATATTCGGTCTAGTTCAGTCCCGGGGGTTGAAAGAACAACAATGTCATGACTTGCTGTCCAATTAAGGGCCAAAGACAAGGGTTACTCCAATCTTACAGTGCATACGGGTAGACTACCGGGCACTAGCTGGGAATGACGTGTTGATTGATTGCTTTTTTGTTGAGGTAAGAGGACAGAACGAAGAATGGAAGACTGTATGCTCAATTTACACTTGGGTATTTCTTAATATTCGGATACGCAGTGTAACTCCAAGTCTCTACACTTTATCAGTCAAGAGCCAGCCTCTGCGGGTACTCGTTACCAGACTTCAAGCTTATTTTCCTAGTCGTACAACGACTCATGGCTCCACGAGAGCTATCCTTTATCCACAGCCGTGCTCCCCGAGCTGCTGGGCTGTCAGACAATGCTGTGGACGAACACAAACATCTGATTGGCGACCTATACTTGATCCAGAATTATACTCGAGACCAGGTAATCAACTACCTAGAAACAAATCTAAGTTTCACCATATCGTGAGTATGCCGTTCTCCATATGACTTCTCTGCTGACGTTTGTAGCCGGGATCAATTCTCTAAAGCGACGAGACGTTGGGGTTTTCACAAGCAGCCTCGAGGGGCCCTCTCTATTCAATCAACACCGAATGAGACGGCCAGTCAAAGCACGCATTGTGAAACCGCAAGTAAGGAGCCATTATGCGTGACCACCGTGGATGTGCCTACGGACCAAGGTCTCATACTTACACATGAGTCAAGCAAACGCCCCCGAAGCGGTACAAGCTCTATCAGTCGCAGGAGTGATATCACAACCCATGGCCCATCCTCACCTCTTCCTCGCCGCCCACTGAAGCGACCCAAGCCCAGAAGCGAGTCAGGTGACTACACTGCTGAAAGCTCATCTGACACCCCACTGAATCTGTCTACTGATGGAGATTTCCTTTCTACCCCGTTGACTGCACGTTCGAGTCCACACTGTCAGTACACGTACGATGACAAGCTGTCGGCAGAATACCTATCTTGTTGTCATCGTTACACCAAAGCTTTCAACTACTACCTCAAGATCTCGATTCCTTTTCAACACAAAACGCCTTCGGCCAAACAGCGACGCGTCAGGATGCTCGACATGGCAAGGACTGCCAAGAAACGAAGACTTTGTGAGATCGTGAGGGTGATGATGGAGTCTGAGCTCAAAATGAGCAATGACCCTTTGATTGGAGAGGAACACGACCCTTGCCCTTCCGATGGGGTTGAGATGAGCCCTATGCAGTCCTTTCTATTCCATCGCCATCTTGCGCAGATTTATGCACATAATGGAGATACCAGTCTTGAACAGGAACATCTTGACAAAGCCAAGAACTTTACAAAGGCCTTCGACACACTTGGTCCAGAATCGATAGACCTTTGGACATTGTTACGTCTCCAAGGAAAGAAGCATCATTATATCTCAGAGGACTTGCTGAACTCACTCCAGTGGGACAACAAATTGTTCGCATCCGATATGGAGCGTTGCCTTACGCTTTGTTGGCGCACGCTGAGAGATACTCAATGTCCAAAGCCTTTCCCAGGCTATGATAAAGAAAGACTTGAGGGGGTGAACCCGACTAAGATGAGTGACCTGGCTCTCCAAAAGAGGCCACTCTATCTTTGGAGGAAATCCAGTTTCCTATTTACTCACTTTTGGAAACATATCCAACAGGGACGTGAATCTCCTGTTCCATGGGGCCAAAGCCTTCCTACAATTTCCGCGACACACTTTTTGATGGTTGTGAGCAGGATTATCGTTCAAAGGTCGCTCCTTGGCTCCTCTGAACCTAGCAATGGTTCACCCGGACTTCAGCCCTCAGACGTGTCGCTCTATTGTGAAATCATACCAGCACTTCTTTATGATAACTCATTCACACCAGAAAGTGCCAAAAGGGAGTTTGCCACGCAATTCGTTGAGCGTTACTCATGGTCTCCCCCATCTGCTCGCAAAAGTGATCTCGCTAGAGAAGTTCAGACACATCAGATGGAAGCACTCGAATCAGTCTTGGCCACTCGACGCAGCCGCTCATCAACTCCTACATCTCCGACTTTGACAGCTTTGAAAGAAATTGCCGGCAAAGTCCGACGTGCATCGACTGACAACGAGTTTTTGGACTGGCTGATACAACAGCACGAGCAGCTAGCCTCTACTAATCAGAGAGATACCATCATACATGTCGAAGGGGCCCTATATCCCCCGTCTTTCGGGTCTTCTAGTATTTCTTCTTATCTAAGAACATCTCTCTCTGCCCATCATATATACCTGGACGCGCTGAATGGAAACCCTACTCTCGCCAGATCCTTGGCGTCTAGGTCTTCGCGCTCTTCTCAAGTGTCAGGCTCAAGCTCACTTCAAAGGTTCAAAGCAGCAGCGCTGAATAGAAAAGACCAACCGGATACAACTTTGGGGCCTGGAATTCATGAACTACTCCGGCGTTTGGAGGATGGGGAGCTATCATGGGAAGATTGCCCGTGGGATGATTATTTCCAGTCACTGGAGCGCCCCGAGCCAAGAAGAGATTTGAAATCGTCCATGCCAACTCTAATAGAGGAGGGATCGGTTATACCAGAGGAGGAGAAGGAAAAATCAACAACAAGGTGGAGGATAGGGAAAATACTTAAAATTAAAGGTAAAGTAGATGTAGTCGGCTTAGAATAGCTTCCAACAGCTTCGGCATATGATCACCGCATCAGTCAGGATAGAGTCCTAATGAAACACATAGAAGGACAGAAGAAGAGACTTTAAGACCGACAGAATCTAGTTTTGAAGGCTGGAGGACCAATCATTCTCCACACTCTACTATTGAAAAACCATAGGTTGATATTTATCAATACTTATGTTTGTATTTAATAAGGGAAGTATGTTGGAAATAGGTAATAGAAAATCATCGACTAGATGAAGAGTCCGTCTTGGTAACTTCGACTGTCGTTACCATAGTCTTTGTGATACCACTCTGAAACTGGCCCCTATATCCTGCATTGCCAGCACTCTCATCACTTGACCTCCCCTCAATCTCTGTCTGCACTGTCGTCCTGTTGATCACCCCAGAGGGACTGGCTATCCTATCTCGAAGCTCATACTCCTGTTGACCAATATTGATGGCCTTTTGACTGCTTGTCTCATCATCACCCCTTTTACCACTAGACAAGACGTGCCAGTTCTTGCCACTGCGCATGGTGCCGCTTCGTAGAGTACCACGACCATAGTTTGTATTGCCTGTTGTTGGAGTCTTTTTGGAATTCTTGCCATAGGTGCTGCCAAGGAAGCTTCGGAACAGTGGCCGCAGACAGGGTAGACTGCCTGCGATGATACCGACGTTGAGCTCAACGCTGGTCCAGATTGTGATGTTGCGAGAGTCCCATAGCCAGTCACCGAGCTTGCCGTAGTTGGTGACGTATCCAAGTTTGGTAAAGGCAGCGGCACAGGCAAAGACACCAAGACTGAGAATGCCAATGAGGGTTACCCGTGTGCGGAAGTGCACATTGAGTTTCCAAAGCATTGGTGTTGGGATGATGATAGCGAAGAGAAGATCAGTCAGGATGTTGAACGCGGAGTTCGTGTACGAGAGTGATTGTAATGTCTTTTGTGACCAGCATTTCGAGGGTACGGTTGGATCCCAGAGGACACGAATGTCTGTACATTGAAAGATGACAGTCTACAGCACAACGTATTAGTCATTTGACCTGGGCGTCAGCGTAGATACATGGCTTACAAAGAAACACCCAATGGTGTAGATTGACATGAAGATCATAATAGACAGAATTAACCATTTGTAGAATTTGGTAGACGCAATTCGAAGGAGGGCGCATCCGACGGACAATTTGACTATGCAGATTGCTATCAAGAAAATGGGCTGACTTATAAAGTTCAACTTCATTCCTATCATGTAGACATCTGGGTCAACATCGCCAATGTGCTTTCCACCGCCATAAGCAAGCTGTGCAAAGATTACACCTTGGCCTGCCCAGGATAATGCAATGGTAAATATCATGAAGGCATCCTAAGCGCAGACGGTTAGAAAGATCCAGGACCTGGCACAAAAGAACCAAGAGTAAAAAGGGGAGAAAATAAACGAGATGAGGCATTGACGCAACTTACATCCCAGCCAAGGTTGCGAATCATAAACAACCGCACGTAAACGCGAGCCAAAACAACAATAGTCGCCAATGTGATCACCAAGACCGTCGAAACAAGAATATTGACGGCTCCATTCTCGTCAGGATTCGAAGGGAGCTTAACCTGAGGATCCATGGTGGCCGAGGGAAGGATGTACAAAGACCCAAGAACTTGGGACGATGGAGAAGGGGCGGGATAATAAGAAAAGAAACACGCATGCGAGAGGGGGCAGCCAGGGGGTTCTCTATCGATCCTTTACGTCGAGTGCACCACGTTTTCGGCAGGGTGTTTGACAAGCTAGAACACGAAATTTCCACTGACCAGGAAATCAAATCAAAGAGTATGCATACTGCCTCGGCTGCGAGTCCAAAAGAAGCCCTCTGTCATTGCTTTGACGCAGCTGAACCACCAAGGCTAATCAAAGATTCTACACATATTTCTGCTCTAGAGAAGACCCTTGCATTGCCACTGTGACTCCGACGTTCAGTTGTGTCATACGGGTTCCCCAACGGGGATTCTGACCCTGGCCGGAGGCAACTGGCCTTACCAGGATTGGATTGATACATCTGCAGGTCGTCTGGATAAAGGACTTATGAAACGCTCAGGTCTCGCTCTTGTTCTGCATTCAGGTTATAGCCGAGGCTAATAGAGAAGGTCGAGGTAATATCCGTAGCGACCAATGCGGTGCAGGTCTTGGCGGCCCACCTGACGAGGAGAGCGAGGTTATCTCGACCTGAGTACGGATACGGATACCTATACTATGTGTGTGATATGCATCTCTGCTGCATGATCTGACCTATTTGATCATGTACTCGGATGCAACTCCGCGATCGAAAATGGGTGGGTTGTCATCTCTTCTCCAAGTGAAACATATGGGTGACATCGAGTGATTCGCGAGGGAGATCGACATAACGATCAGCAACAATCTTTTACTAGTCAGTCATGCTAGTCTAGTCGGAGAAAAGTAGTAGTATTAGCCAAAACACGAATCTTTGGTCCCGTCACTAACGGGAATGTCAATGTTCGTGTCCGAGATGGTATGGATCCAAAAACTCCACTCACCTAAGCACGGAACTGTTCCGGATCATCAACCCTAGTTGTTCCCGGCGTCAAAGCGTCAATCTGGCGCTCACCTACGCTATTGCTATTACTCCAGCATCTTTATACTCTCCTGAAAATCCAGGGCTCTGGAATGTGACGAGTACGTCGGTCCCATGGCTTCAGCTGCAGGATCATGCATTTCGCGAGACAAAGACCTACCGTCGTAAGCACTCTATTCCCCTGAATTAAGAATCGTCCGGTGGCGTAGTTGGTTCCCCCCCTGCAATGCCAAAGCTAATGCAAATCCGCTCATGGGTCCCTAAATCGGATTAGATCTAAGCTATAACTTATCTGGCCGAACGAACCGAACCCCTCCGTCTCGGCAACGAGGTACGGGCTTTTACGAGTCCACAGAAAAGTTCTCTTCTACCGTTGGTTCTAGGGTCTTTAGTCAACGACCCTGCCTTCGCCTCGGGGTAATATTCCCATTAGAGATGTAAGCGTACTCGCTCCAATTGATAAGCCCTAGGACAAGATCCATGGGCTGGCCCTGAACGATTATGCGTGGCAATCCTTGACCTGGAAATGCAGGAGAAGGGGAAATGTCCAAGGGGATGATACAGTAGTATATAGCTCATCACATTTCTGCATCCAAGACACTCTTCACTCACTGGTCCTTCAAGCCATAAACCGGTGCTGCAAAGAAGATCCCTGCCCTTTCTTTTCGTCCCTTCTTTCTCTTGTCAAGGTTGCCATCATGCGTGCTGGTTTCATCTCCCTCCTGGCCCTCAACGCCGCCGGCGTTTTGGCTGCCCCGCAAGCCACCACCGTTGACTCGTCTGCACCCGAGGTCACCAACCTCGATCAGCTCGCTGATCTTGCTGCTGCTGCGTATGAGACTGCCCAGGACCTCGCTGGGGATAAGACCAAGCGTGCCAGCACCTGCAGCTGGAGCAACGTCCGTGTTCGGCGAGAATGGTAAGCTGGCCGTCTTTCTACAGCAGCATATTCTCTAACATTTTCTACAGGGGCACCCTCTCTAAGAAAGAGAAGAAGTCTTACATCGACGCTGTCAAGTGTCTCCAGTCCAAGCCTTCCAAGTCTCCTGCGTCTTTCGCTGCTGGTGCCAAGACGCGTTTCGATGACTGGGTTGCTGTGCATCTGAACCAGACTCAGACGATCCACTACACTGGCAACTTCCTCACATGGCACCGTTACTTCACTTGGTTGTATGAGGAGGCTCTTCGAAACGAATGTGGCTACAAGGGAACTCAGCCTGTAAGTAAAGTCACAACGCTACTGAACTACTCTCACTAATATTCTGATAGTACTGGGACTGGGCTCTCACTGCCCTTAGCGGCCTCAACAAGTCTCCTGTCTTCGATGGCAGTGACTTGTCGCTCTCTGGTGACGGTGAATTCATCCCTAACGAGCCTGATATTGTTCTCGGTGCCTCAAGTGGTCTCCCCCCCGTCTACCTTGCCGCTGGCTCTGGCGGCGGCTGTGTCAAGTCTGGACCTTTCAAGGACATGAAGGTGAATCTGGGCCCTGCCGCTCTTGACCTCCCCGGCGGTGGTGTCGCTGCCAACCCCAACCCTCTGGACTACAACCCTCGCTGCTTGAAGCGCGACCTGAGCGACTCTGTCAACAAGCGTTTCGCTAACGCTACATCTGTTCTCAACAACATTCTCAAGCCCAAGACTGTTCTGGACTTCCAGATGCAGATGCAGGGTGTTCCCGGCACTGGCGACATTGGTATCCACGGAGGTGGTCACTACTCTCTCGGTGGTGACCCCGGTCGAGATGTCTTCACTTCTCCCGGTGATCCTGCTTTCTACCTACACCACTCCATGATTGATCGCGTCTGGTGGATCTGGCAGATGCTTAACCCCAAGGAGCGTGTCAACGGCAAGAATGCCGTGCAGGGCACAAATACTTTTCTCAACATGCCTCCCAGTGCTAATACTACACTTGAGGATTATGTCAACATTGGTTGGGTGGGACCTGAGCGACAGATCAAGGATCTGATGAGCACGATTTCCGGACCATTCTGCTACGTCTACCTGTAGACAATAACATAATGTTATCATGTACATAGCACGTATTCATCTTCATCCGCTAAGCGTTCTTATTATCAGAGAATAGACTTTAATGCTGTCGATTGAATTCTATCTGTGATCGTCTCCTGGGTTGGATCTTCACCTGCATCTTCCGTAACACCAATACTACCAAAGACGGGGTCTTGGGTCTCATATGGCTAACTTTGGAGAAGCACTTAGCAGCAGGGTACAGTGGTATGATCGTGCAACCGTCTCTTGGCACCCGGGTAAGCGTTCAAGCGAAGCTCGTTCGAGGTCCAGACCCACGGGTTCACTCCATTCCTCCTGATAAGCTCGCTTGCCGGGGCATCTTCCTCAAGCAGTCCTGGGTGTAACCCTACACAATTTGTCGTTGAGAAAAGTGCCAACTGATTCTTGGTACATGCTGTCATACCCCAGTGCTCGTGGTGCATCATGCCATTGACCATCCCGAAAGAGATCACGGGCTGATGCAACCCTTTCCCCGCGCGAAAACCTTGAGGATGGTATTCGCTACCCCTGTGGCGTTCCCCTGCATTCAGCGAATGTTACCAAGCCGCCGTGGCTTTACACCCTGGGCCTATATATGTCATCTTAAGCATTGCCAAGTTCGGGCTTTTGGATTTGTTTGCTCAGAGGAATACTTCCTAGTTTCCTTTGCTCTCGGGTAAAATGGCCGGCTCGGCGTTATGCAACCCTGCATGGATTTATACAATTTGCTGCTCGGAAATACCAAAGTCTATTCAACTTCTAACTTGTCTAAAATTTACCATAATCATAAAATCCTCGCCCGCTCTTAACGCCTAGATTACCTTGATCCAGAAACTTCTGTAGATATTCTCGGGGTGCACTTGGGATGTTTCCTCTCGCATCCGCATAATGCTGCTCAATATCGAGAACAACATCCAAACCAACAATATCCATCTGCTCAAAGGGCCCTTTTGGTGTTTTCAATACTCCTTTGAAAATATTGTCGATCTCTTCCGGTGTTGCAGCGCCTTCTGAGGCCGCGAGGAGGGCTTCTCTCTTGATGGCTGCCCATATTCTGATCGAATTGAATTAGATATTGTGAGAAGCACGTTTTATGAGCGCTTACCTGTTGTAGATGTATCCCATCGATGGTGACTTGACATGAAATGGGGAGAATCCGTGGGCCTTGCATTGCTCCATCATCAATGTGATATATGAAGGGTTAGTTGTTTCATGACCCATGATCTCGATTTCTAGTCTTTGTTAGCAACTTTCTTTGTAACTTGCCTTCCATATAATTCTTACCGGGTGTCTCAGGTGGCCAGTCTACATCATTTTAGTCAGTATAGGTATTTTGCCAACTTCCATACACTTACATGAATGGGCGCTTAGAAAACGACTCTCGTTTCTCAGGTTAAGACCCTTCAATATCTCCGAGCAGGAATAGCTACTCGAGTTTGAGGCAATGATAGTATCTCGTGGAGCTAGTGCATCTAGCTCTGAGATGACTTTCGTCTTGAGCTCGATTTGCTCAGGTATACACTTTTCAGTCAGTCTTTGGCTATTTAAAAAAGCAGAGTTGCTTACCTCGACTACCAGCCAGGCAGCTTGAAGAGCCTCGCGCAAGCCTTCGGTAGAATGAGTGATGATTCTCCCCCAAGAAGCATTTCTGTTGCTTGAACTTTGTCGAAACTCGTCAATGGCTTTTATGCTGGCTTGAAGTTGGGCTTCTTGGCCGTCAACCAGATGGACATCGTTTCCTCTACTCGACCACTGAGGTAAGGGTGTTAGCAAAGGATCCATGAGGGACAAGGCAATTACTAAGGCGACACATACCATAAACGCAAGGCGTCTTCCCTGAGTGCCCGCTCCGATCAAAGTGACCGACGTCCTTGGAGTTGATGTCAGAACCATGTTGACGATATTATGAGACTGAATATGTTTGAAAGCTTGGATGTATCCTACTGAGGAGAAGGAGTTGAAATAGAAGCAAGGAAATAGATGCTCCAGTAGATCTTGCTCAGCAGCAAATGATCGTCATCACTTCGGATCCGGTTCATGATACCCCAGAAACTCAGTTAGTGGGTGGCGAACATCTCCACTCCATTTCGACCATCGGATCCGAGACAAAATCAGGATAACTGTAACCGAAAATTGACTCTGAGGTCAGTGGCTTACTCGCTTGAGTTGGGGTAATTTGATTACTTGTTCCGCATCGCGGAAACTTATAGCGCCAAGTCTACGGCCTCGGTGTGGTCCAACCCAACCACCTTCTGTAATGGTACATAGTATTTTAATCGCTTGAATAAAGGGCTTGCACTTTAGATCAGACGATAGAAATGCTTGGTTATTAGACTAGAATACTAGGATGGACACTATTTTCATCAGCCGCCGTTGAGAACTTTGCTATCGCCGCCCGCACAGACTTTGAACTCTGCGGCAAATGCCTCAACGTCCTCTCCAACGTGGACAATAAACTCTGATAAGTTTCTTCGGTGATTTTTCCAATGCCAAAGTCGCGGTCAATGGCTTTTCTCAGTAACTGCACCCCAGCAACGGCATGATGCGGATATGGGTCGATAGACACGATCGGTACTGTAAATACCGATTGCCTCCTACTCAGACCATCGCTCTCGATTAGATCGAGAGGTCGCTTTAATGTAAATGTGTTGTGCAAGCCGAATGCTAGAGTATTCATCACCGTGTTCTCGGCATCGATACATATGTCGGTTATGTCTGCTAGTAGATCTTGACGGTCCGTGGCTTCAATGATATCTACTAGCATGAGGATGCTGAGATGGTAGTGAAGCATAAGAGAAACTATAGAGGCAGTCAGCAGAGTTCTTTTTTGTAGGGCCGCTTAAACTTACACCATCGAAGCTTTGTCTGCTGCCCGAGAAAGGGCATACGTTTATGACATTCATCCAAAAGCGGGCGATAAATGATGCCAAATTGTTTCACAGAGTCAACTACGGTCAGGTATGCTCTCCGAACTTCTGACTCGTCATGACCATCTCTCAGAGCTTCTTTGAAAATGGCAGTGACTTTCCATCCAAGGAGCTTCCAAGAGGCCCCGGCGGCAATAATTTGATTCGCCCTTTCATCTGTCATGTCTGAGCTACCTTGCTTCCACTGGCGGGCGTTCTCGTCAAACATCTTGGCACAAGTTTTGACGAGACGCCATGGAAGTTCGGACTCGAAGCCGAAAAGACCCGAAGATAGAAGGGAGCGACAGTTGAGAGTGAGAGATGCAGAGGTGTCGAATGTCAAAGCAGCCCAGTAAACAGTACTTTCGGCGTTAATGAAGCCTGATGTCTCGATCGACTCTGGTGTCGTAACAATAGCTTGGGGCTTAAGAGACGGGGAAACTTTGGAACCGCTGAATTGTAAGTTTCTCTGACGCGCACGTAATGTTTGTATCTGCTGCAAGGCTGCATGAACACAAGCCTGGCCGGAAATTCCATCTGCCTCCTCGTCCTCTGAGATGCCTTCTGGTATCGGCGTTAGAGCGAACAGAAGTAGAGACAGCATTGACCTGTAGGCCGGCCTGTTGATGACACGTAGCATGTCCCTTCGGGCATGCCTCCAGAGAGTCTGGACAAGACTGCAGTGGTCCTCGTTGGAATTTGGCTCTGGAGATGTAACAGGGAGCCATCGTGCTGCAAATGCTGAAATGGTGCTCTGAAGAGACTGTTCGATGTCTCTACTTCGACCGACTAGTTGACTGTCTCCAGTATCTACTATGCACCCGTCCAGATGGCGACAGAGGTCAGATATGCTGACGTATTTGTCTGCTAGGGTGTGACCGAACCTACTCATGTAAGTATAAGCATAAGTGGTAGAGACTCTTGGCTAGTACGTACAAGAAGGGGCAAGCATATCTCCCCATCCAAGAGCCAAAGACAGCCTCGAAGCCTTCTCTGTACAGAGTATCGAGCCATCTAAAGTCCACATTTTCCATACTGACACTCTCGTCCGAATTCCTTATCGGACTGGGACACCATGGCAAAGATGCCGACTCAGGCATTGCCGTTGCGGTTGGGCTATCTCTGTAGGTATCATGGTCTGGGTAATTTGCAGGATCTGGATCAAACCCCGACTCATGGGAAGTATCCGTGACTCGGCTGCCGCGTGTTGATGATGTGTCGCTTGTAGGTCGTGTTGTCCCTCGACGCGATCTACGCTTTGCGCCTCCATTGTTTGCTTTGGCATTTTGTAGCCACTGTATGAGTCCTTAATCATCTGTTGGCAAATCTGGAACTATAGTTGCATACCTTGAAGGTGCACGCGTGGTGACGGTTTCGACAGCGTGTACATGAAGAAGTCTCTTCGCTGCTCTGGGCATCACAAGCCACACGCGATCTACGACACTCGTCGCAGCTGGAGAACTGAGTACGGCGTGTAACAAGACCCGCTGGCATATCCGATCCACTATGGTCTACAGGTGAGCGTTGCAGTGGTAGCAATTCGCGATCCAGGAGTGAATCTCGGATCCGGATGATGTTTGTTGGGAATGAAAAGAGTCCACTTTATTTGGGAGCGAGAACAGGGAAGTCTTTCATCAGATGATGCGGGGTAATGCAGATCCCCCAGTTCAGTTCAGTTCAGTTCAGTTCAGTTCAGCTTTAGTCTAGTATATGGGGTTGACATTCAAGGTTAGACCGTTTTCACGAGTCGACGATCTTATTTCTTACCACATTGGAGATGGCTTTTACAGTGCTCGATTGGTAAAAGGGGGGAGAGGGTGAAATTACGGTTGAAAGCTTAATTTTGGAGAAACTCTTGTTCTTTGGTCTGGCTTGGTTTGTGACGGGCGCCGCCACATCCTGTTAGGTAACGCTGATCGCTGACGAGAAGAGGGAACCATGTGTTGACAGGGATCTTCGGAACCGAGGCCATGGCACTCACTCTTTGCTATGACGTACAAGCTTTGGCATTGTAGAAACCCATCCCGAGTGAAGAGCTGGAAGTTGAAACCACGAGAAATATACGATAACAATAGAGACATATACAAGATGAAGAGCAATATGATGGTATCTCACTGCTGAAGCAGATTGATCTGAGATTCGTAACCCACAATCGAACCATGACCGAGAATGACTCGCTCACTCGACATAGCCATCGGATCCGGTTCCAGTCATGACCTGTCTCTCAGTTCCTTAATCCAGATAAGCGTTTCCCGCCCTCTACCGTTAGCACTATTCCGCCCCCTCCCCCGTCCCCATCTACCGCGTGCGTGCGTTCCTCGCAAGCCTCTTACGATCCCTTCACTCAAGATCAACGACATTAGACATTGCGGGGAAATCATGGGGAAGACAAGGGTGACGCGACATACTTAAGTTCGCTGATCATCCCATCTTTTCTCGCCATTTCTTAAACAGAGACACAGACATTCTTCGCCATCATCATGGCTTCTTATTCTACTCCCCCAAATGAGAAGGCTGAGGTCTTTGAGGCCGAAGCTGCTGGTACAGGGCAGGTCGGTCGTATCGATGCCATGGCCACGGCACCTGGCACAACCCTTGAGTCGTTTTCTCATCTTGATGAGAAGAAGATTCTTCGCAAGGTTTGTTCTGGACACCAATATTTACCACCTCATTACTAAAGAAAGACTCTCCAGATGGACATGCGATTGATCCCCATGCTTGCACTTCTTTACCTGCTCTCCTTTCTCGACCGTAAGTTTACCGCAGCATTTACTGTGACACCCGACTAATCATGTAACCACAGGAGGAAATATCGGAAATGCAAAGATCGAGGGTCTTCAGGAAGATCTCAAAATGAGCCCAGACCAATACAACTGGTGTCTCACCGTTTTCTTCTTTACATACGCTGCCTTCGAAGTCCCGTCGAACCTCCTACTCAAGAAACTGCGCCCAAGCGTTTGGCTCCCTACAATCATGATTGCTTGGGGTATCGTGATGACACTCATGGGGATTGTTCAGAACTACCATGGCCTTCTCATCGCGCGCATATTTCTTGGTGTCACTGAAGCCGGTCTCTTCCCAGGTGTCGCTGTACGTCTACGTTACTTCTCCAATATTTGCTGGTAAGCTAACCTTTTCTAAGTACTATCTCACAATGTGGTACTGCCGTCACGAAATCCAATTCCGACAGGCCCTCTTCTTCTCTGCAGCTTCCATCGCCGGTGCATTCAGCGGTCTTCTGGCCTTTGGCATCGCAAAGATGGATGGTGTTGGTGGCCTTGAAGGATGGCGATGGATCTTCATTCTCGAGGGAATCGTTACCGTTCTTGTTGCCATCTTTGCCTTCTGGGCACTTTACGACTTCCCCGAAACTGCAAGCTTCTTGACCGAAGAGGAGCGCGCTTTCGTCGTGTTCAGACTCAAGTATCAGGGTCAGCAAAAGGCTGCGGGACAGAGTCAGTCCCGTGTTGCGCAGGCCGATGAGTTCAAGTGGGAGTATGTCTGGGCTGCGTTTAAGGACTGGCAGATTTGGGTCAACATCTTTGTTTACTGGGGTGTAAGTCAAGATATGAGCGGCCATGGCATGAGTACTGCTAACCATGACAGATTGTCTGCCCGCTCTACGGCATCAGTCTTTTCTTGCCCACCATCATTCGAAACCTTGGCTACAGCTCTAGCAAGGCCCAGCTCATGACTGTTCCTATTTACATCACTGCAGCTATCCTAGCTGTGATTGTCGCTTGGACATCAGACCGAGTTGGCAAGAGAAGTCCATTCATCGTGTCTTTCCTCTGCGTCATGGTTGTTGGCTTCACGATGCAAGTTACCCATGATGTCCCGTTGTTCCAGTTCATGCTAACATTCCCAGGTGTATTTCTACCCACAACCCCAAGGTTGTCTACGCCGGTGTCTTCATCGCAGCCTGCGCCATCTATCCAGCGTTCCCAGGAGTTATCACTTGGCTGGCCAACAATCTGTCAGGAAGTTACAAGCGCAGTGTTGGAATGGCCATTCAGATTGGAGTTGGAAATCTCGGCGGTGTAAGTGCAGTCACCTTTCGGCAGCAAGGAAGGCTCTTCTCCTAACAAACATAGGCCATGGCGTCAAACTTTTACCGACAAAAGGATGGGCCTCGTTACATTTTAGGTCATGCCTTGGAACTGGGTTTCATTGGCGGGGGAATCATTGCGGCTCTTATCTTGATCTTCAGCTACAGCAGCATCAACAAGAGCCGTGACAGGAGAATGGCAGCTGGTGAACACGAGACGATCTCTGAGGAGGAACTCTCCGCCAAGGGAGATAAGGCTGTAACCTGGCGATATATGCACTGAATGTACTTGATTTAGCTGTGGATTCAATGACATAATGAAATTGAGCTGTCTCGTGTTGATGTCCTCAACTAGTTGGTCAATGACTGCCATGCAGAGCATAACTAAGGGCTTCCATCCATTGCCTTCAGTCCTTCACGATAAGAATGGAAACAGAGCCAAGTCAGTCTAGTCTAACTTATGTTAGTCTAGACTCTGTCATTTTCACTGCGCGCCCTTGGTCTAACTTTGCAGCCCCACCTAACCCCGCCTCACTGTCGTTCGTTGTCATTCTCGTTGTCGTTGACGCCTTTGATAGATGCATATTTAGAGAAAAGCCAATCCCTACCGGCCTTGAGTCAACCACCACACGTTTAGTTTCATTATATCTTTAAAATGTCCCTCTATGCTCGACAACTCAACATTAATGACCTAGAGCGGTCGCTGGCCGTTGAAACTGCCGCGTTTCCTCCCGCCGAGGCAGCTACTCGTGAAAAGGTTGTGAGATTTACAACAGACAGACCCGAGGGTTGAAGTTGAATCTAACCTTGATCTAGATTGAGTATCGCCTAACAGTCTGTCCTGAGATATGCATTGGCCTCTTTCTTCGTGCTGGCGCCAGCTTGCCGTCTCCCATTCCTCATGATATCCCATTCGTGGAGGATTCGACATCCAGCGACGATGTGCTCCTCGCACATGTCATCTCTACTAAAACGACCAACAAACCCGTCAAAGATGAAGACATGGACTACCCCCGCAACTGGAAAGAAGATCCCCAAGGTGACTACGCCGTGGGTCACAACAAGAATGGACGAACCATTGCTCTCCATGCTCTTGCTGTCGCTCCCGATTATCAGAGGGCCGGGCTGGGCAAGGCCATTATGCGCGTTTATATCCAGAGAACAAAGTCACTCAATGCTGCGGATCGTATATCTATCTTGACGTATGACCGTCTTGTTCCGTACTACCAGAGACTTGGATTTGAGCACTATGGGAAGAGCGAGTCTGAATATGCTGGGGTGGCTTGGCATGATCTTGTGAGTGACATCAGCAACAAGAGCAGAAAGACCAATGCTAACTGGGATGCAGTCCTACATACTATCTTCGCCTCTGTAAGAAATTCCTACCATAGTGATGATAGATGTGCCCCAGCGATGGACTTCACGTCGAAGAGGCTCGCATGGTCCAGAATACAAGGGCAGCTAAATCCATTTTCATATTGTGCCCAGCTACATACCTTCCACCAAAATATATTCGATGAAGAATAAGCAACGAATGATGAGTCGGGCCGTGACATTTACCCCAAATGGAATCCAACGGTGTGTGTTGACTCATCACGTCCTACAGACGGCCTCGTCTCTGTTGACCAAGTCAGCCGTCATTGGGCAGCTTGATTGAAACGTCTTCAATCTTACCTAGCTCAATTCATAAACAGCACTCTGGCCGGTGGATGCAACGCTTTCAGAGTCCTGGCCTATCTCAATACTCATGGGTTCGCTGCAAAGCCATCCCTTCTTATCAGCTAGCCATGTGTCAGCGTCGGGAGCCTCTACTCTGGGTTGGTAATCATACTGCAATAAAGTTCGACTGTGGCTAGTCCGACCTCTATCCGAAGGTCAAACTTGATCGAAACTTTGGGCTTCGAAGCCAGACGGAGTCTTGACAGGGCGTCTCCTGTCCCAGTCTTCTCGGGTACGCCAACATGCGACAAATTCACTCTGAGGACTGAATGGACGCGGCATGTATCTGTGTATGTTAGTATCTGCCATGCGCCTTCAGGGGCTAGAGGCTTACCTCCAAGAGTCAACTGGTCGATGTCGCTCTCGAAGCTGTAGAGAATTGCCAGCTCCCAGATCCGCTTGTCGGGTGGCAGATCCGCACTGAAGTATGCCGTCTGTTCATGAACGGCGACTCGGTCAGGAACAAGTTCCCCCTTGTGTCGTCACGTCAGCAAAGGCAGTTTGATGACATGAATCTCAATGGTGGAGTTTTACCTTGACGAGAACACATTCCACTTCTCCCCCAGGCTTCTGGCCCTTGGGGGCGCGCAGAAATGCTCGCTTCATGAAACTGCGGAAGCGACTCTTGATGATCACACCTGTCAATGACTGTGACGCCACGCCTATTGAGACTCGGTTAAAGCGTCGTGGGAAGAGCTCTGGGTTACGGCCCGCATTGTGGACCAGGCCCATGCAAACAGCAAGTCGAGGAGCAGCTGACATGACGAGTTTGGGTTTCTCTGCAGGTTTAAACAGCGATTCTTGAATAAATTCTTCGATCTTTCCTTGAACGTAACGGGAGCTTCCAAGCCCACCAGCCAGGACAATGTAGCCCTGCATAGGTAATCAGAGACAACTCTCATTCACGGATGTCATTGTCTGGATTGCTTTGGGACTTACCAGGTGATTTTCTGAGTTGGCCCCGCTGTCTGTCACGAATGCTCTGATAAAACGCCGAATCTCCTCATTGATTACATCAATCTGGTGATTGAACAAAGAACCGAGATATTCACTAAACCTGATGAGAAACACATCTCTTTTGGTATGGATGGAAGGAGCTTACCCAGTCAGAACAAAGGTAGCGGCCGGGGGAGAGTCCTTTAAGTCATGTCGAGCGCTTTTCTTCAAGGGAATATCGAAATTCAAGTCTTCAAATGTATCGGGGCCAAATGCGTGTTTTCTCTTGTGGAAAAGGTTGCTGTTTCGCATGTCCAAGCTAACATCCTCGATGTCTCTTGTCAAAGAATCACGCTTGTCCTGAAGGTAGGTCACTACCATTTTCTGGAAGTCTCGGTCAATGTACATGGAGCCAGTTTTACAGGCTAAGAAAGTTAGCTCATGCCTTTAGAAGAGAGAGAGAGAGAGAGAGGACTACCTGTTGGTGGTGCTAGTTCCATGGCTTGGGGCGGTTTCTCATAACTATCGTCCATCTTCAACAGGCAGAAATCCTTCACAGGTTAGCGTCAGCAATATCGCAACATATGTAGGGGTAAACTTGCAGTAGTTCCTCCACCAGCATCAACGATCAAGACATTTTCACCGTTCTGTGAGATAAATATGAGTTTGTGGTTTTCCTCAAGGCTTTAGCTCACTAACCTTGAATTTGTAATCCAAATTTGGTACGCAAATCTCATATGCAGCAACCGCTTGCGGCTCTGTCATGGTGACTCTGACGCTGCGAAGGCCTTCCTTTTCGAAGCCAGATTCACGAATGAGCTGCGTAAAATCATGGACAACAGCCGGGTCCCATAGGGCGGGCACACTAAAAAGGAATAAAACCCTGGTCTCTTCGAACTGTTTGCCTCCCAGCAAAGCGGGCGTAAACCGCTGTGTGCTCAGTTCGCGAAACAAACAGGTAAGGAAGTCTCTGTACATCCTTTTCACCTCAACCTGGTCAGCATCAACTGCTCCAAAGTCGAGTTTAAACCCTTCTTTTAGTTTAAGATGCTCGGTAGAGTCGTCGGGGACCTCCATCCCCCATCCAACGAGCTTCGGCGGCTGATGGTGGACATTGTAATAGAGTCGCGTGGGTGTCTTTGGATCCTTCATATCGATGCCCCATCTCAGGTAGCTGACTTCAGCGCGACCTTTCCGTCTGTACGCAACACCGGTACCTATTAATGTGGTCAGAAGCCCACGTTGTCGCTGTGGTTATTCAGACTTTTAGGGTGGACCATCTAGATTACATACCGGTCATTCCAACGTCGATCCCAACAACAAGATCTTCTGCCATAGTTCCGGCTTATTTGTCTATTTTGGCTGAGGAATATTGAAGATGAAGCGAGAAGGAGGAAGAGAAAATATTAATGTCCTCTACCATAATTAAGGGGGACAGTGAAATGCTTGACGCGGTATTGCGCGTTCTACACCGCTGAGTGAAGGAATACACAGTTTCAAGCAGCATGCCGTCCCGTCCCGTCCCGTCCCTCCTACCATCAAACCCACTTTCATTTCCCGCTCTTATTGAGAAGGTATCACAAATGAGTTATGACGGGGGCTGGTGCGTGCCAATTTGCCTGGAGTGTCACAGTGTCTGTCACAACGGCAATAGACTTAAGCCCGAGAGGGCGAGCTGGCCCTGGCCCTGGCCCAGGCTCAGGCCAAGCCAGCCACATTGCTCCACCAACTGAGACGACTCCTTTGACCAAAACAAGTTTGCTCAGGCACGGGGTAATCATTCTTGAGCTAGTGGGATATTGTTGTTGGTCTCTTAAGCTGGACTTGAGTCCCCAACTGTCAGTTTCATTTATGGCCGCCCATACCTCTCTTCACTTGGGTTTCTCAACTCTCCTCTTCTTTCATCTTCTTTCAACCTCGGGAGCAACTCCATTCAATACATACTGAAATCTCCCATCAAGTGTCCCTGCGGCTATGGCTTACTCGTTTGTTGAGTCGTTCTTTATCGGCTGGGCGGTTGGGGCCTGCACGATTTCCCTCGTCGTCGCAATCATCGTTCTAGCTTTGAGAGGGACTGTACGTGGAGCCTCTCTCTTCTCCTGGCTAAACAAAAGTCGCAACCCCGATGTTTCCGAAACCTCTACCAAACAAAAACCTGCAGCTACGAATGTTCCTGCTCCTCAGCAAATCCCAGAGAGCCAGGTTATCCGCAGTCCGATGAATCCAAATCCTATCACGGAGTCACACAGGGAGTTAGCTCACCGTGTCATAGATGTCTGTGGGCCCAAAGGAATCAGCGAGAACGTTGAAGGGTTCGAGTGCCTGATCGAAAGCTTTTGCCGTAATCTTATTTATGGCCACGGAAATGTCTATACCGTGTCAGTGCCAACCATCGAGAGATCCTTGTTCAATGACGATGAACTTGTCCGCCTTGCCGGTGATCCTCCCGAAGGTGACACGTGGTCAGAGTTGATATGCGATCGAGACACTCGATACTACGCCATATGGAACTTCCTCGTCCGACTGCTCTACAGACGAATGGATCCAGACTGCAATGTTGAAGAATGTCTGTTGCCGCCTGAAGTCTCAACATGCTTTCAGTTCATCCCTGAGCGACAATTCGCTCACAGTAAGTTCAATATTCATATCGCCGCTGCTGCGGTGGACTCTACTGACATAATCTCAGGGGAGGACTGTATCTCGGTCTGGAGAGAGATTCTGTTCATGATGCTCATGGGTCGGTACAGAATGATATACCAACCCGCGACCGGTCTCGATAAGGATGACCCGCGGCGAGAGAGGATTGACTCTATGGCTTCTGAAGTCGCCGACGCCCTGAATGTGGAGCTCCTAGATGCTCGTGGCCGTTCGGGTGCTGACTTGAAAAGGGTTTTGACCGGCATATTCGGCATAGCAGCAAACTGTGCTCTCATCTTCTTCGGGCAGCCCTCTGTGTGGGAAGCCAACTGGGATTCAGACCAAGGTCGTCTCGTTGCTCCTAGGATCAGGTTCATGTGGAATGGCCAGGTCAAATGGACCAGGCCTGCTACCGTGTACAACGGCCCCCCCGGGGCTCCCATCGTGGAGCCTGAGATTTTGCCACATCCTAAGCCAAAGAGGACGGATCTGGACGCATGACGAGTTGCGAGCTTTAGTTGCTGCAGGGAGAGCTTAGAGGGCTTAAATTCCCACAGAGAACTTAGTACTTCTGATATCTGATGCAACAGTTTGTTTTTAGCTTCTTACTGAGAACCAGTTTAAACTTATCCACTTTGTAAAATAACAGAAGTGTAACAAATAATCCACTCATTTCCGGGTGTCAAACAACATGGAGAGCAGTCGCCCAAGAGCGAGCATTACCGGCTGCAGCCTTTGACTGGACACGGAGTCAAGGCGCTGTAAGCCACGGATCTCCTAGCATACTGTTCAATTTGCAGGCCGTAGCTGGCGTTGTTATGCGCTAGTTGCCGTTGGCAACTGTCATGTGGCAAAGACGTGTCGTACCAAGCACTGCGAGTGTCGTACAAGCGAGGGGGCGGGGCTTAGATGAAGGACTTTGAACCGCGCGCTCAATTATCGGCAACATTTGTGTAGGCTGATTGCGGTCGCAAAACATATTCGATAAATTGCTGTATCCGTAAATGACTCCACCTCCTCTGTCTATGCTGCAATACCATCTAAAACTCTTCCCGCATTGTGTGACATAGACCAAGCAAGACCAGGACCTCCATGGACAGAAAGTGAGGGCTCCATCAGACCAAAGTGCATGACAGCTGACCAAACATCCAGCATTCATCCTGGACTGACAACCCCCTAAACCCCTCAACTGCGGCGTCCCTCTTTCCCTTCCGTTCAATTCACGGGAGCTCCTTTGCTTTGGGCTCCAAGCTTCTGGGAGGCATGCTGCAAGCCCGTATCGGATCTTTCTTCTCCTTGGCCACCTCAGCCGCGTTTCTCGGCTGAATTTGATGCATGACATTGATCGCGGCGACGAGACATGAATGGCTTGCTCCAAGAGTCTTACCCCACTCCTCCCATTTTTTCTGATCTTGCAGCTTTTGTGCGAGGGCGCGCAGAGTTGCCTTTTCCATGTCTTCCTTGGGCACGTTCTTGGAGTATTCCTTGAGGGTCACTTCCGTTCTGTCGATTGTGCCGTTGATCCAGGCTAGAGTGACATCGTGCTTGGAAGTCAAAGTGAAAAGAGATGTTCTCAGCTTCTTGGCATATTGAAGGTCATGCTTGGTTTGCTCAACCAGTCTTGCGCACGCCTGGGCATCCTGATTCAAGTCGCTAGCAGAGAGTCCGATGTCTACCAGAGCTTTGGTCAATTTCATCACCTCCCAGGCGATGGGAATCGCGGCTTCGGCTCCTGAAATTGTGGTGGGTAGTTCTTGTTGTGTGTACGACGATTTGTAGTGTTGTTGTTTTCTTGGGACAGAATACTCTACCGGCTGGTCGGGCAAGCGATGTTAGATTGGGTCGAGATTTATGAGAAGAGACTGACGAAGGGGATCTGATCCTTACATTATCTTCAGAGTGCACATTACAGTTATTTTGACCATCCAGTGACCGGCAATTCGTAGCTAAGTGCTCCTTACAATACAGCTCTGGGCGCAGTTTCGTCTCTTTAGCTTTGGCGTGAAGCTCAGCCGGTGTGGCCGAAGGACAAAGAAACAAATACAGCAATTAGTATCATGGCTTCATTTGGAAACTCTCCAGACAAAAACGGTGAAACTATCCCATGTCCATCGCATAAGCCACTCCCACATTGTCAGAATGGATATCATCTCTCTGCAATGCAGGAGATGGTAATTTCTGCCTCGGGTTCAACGATGGCAAATCCTACCTCTTTCTCTATGCTTATAATGTTCGTCTTGAAGTATTCGAGGCTTTTTTTGTGGTTGAGAAGCATATATTCTTGCCCTAGGTGGCTCACAGAGGTTGCTGGGTGGCTAATTATCACGGGGATTACCGCGCAGGCAGCCAAGTGACAAGTCAGAAAGGCGGGGTGAAAACGGTAGTCTATCATTTTCTTCTACGCATGAGCTAACGACAATACCAAAGCCTAAAGGCTACGGTAGGTGACTGGCGGCGAATGGACAGCAAGGTGGTAAAGTCATCTCTGGGCTTGTTAGGCTGTCGGTTGTTGGTACTTCTGATTGGCGTGGTTGACAGCCAGGTTTCAAGTATAATATATCAAAAGATACCCAAGATACAAAACCTTGCCATAACTAGCAACGGTAAAACGCGGAAACCTGAATGGAGAGTGTTTGGCGTTGTTCTTTTTTCTTTTTCCTTGAGTCCAAGCGCTTGGCAGATGATTGATTCTGTTTCACGGAACGCGGCTGGCTGGGCCAAATTACTGACAGAACTATAGTGTAGTCATTTATTTGTTTACATATGGTCCGCCGTTTTGGATGATCAGAACCGGTCAGAACCGTGCGAACTGGTTGAACTACTGCGCCAGCAGTGCTCATGATTCCACGCTGTAGTGTTGTTCACGACATGGTACTAAGTCACTTCGGGGTGAGTGGCCAAAGATAGGTACCTAGGTAGCACATTAAGTCTGTTTTTTATGCGGAAACCCTTGATATCAGTGTATAACAAGATGAGATTGACAAAATCACATTCATCCATAACAATCAATGCCATCATTTGCATATTTTGGAACAGAGAACTAGAATCTGAATAAGCCACTATGTAAGTTTTCCTGGTAGGTTTCTTCCAAAATACATGACAGGACACGCCGAAACCTTGTGTGGGAACCACCTCCGCCAACACTAAAAAGTCTTCATCCGAGAAGACCAATCTCGCCATTGTCGGAGACTCAAATGCTGACGACTCGGTCCAGGTAGTGGAATCCATGTACAGTATAGGGTCGCGATCCGGAATTGGTGTCTTGGGAAGTGAACATGATGATTAATGTATTGGTGTATGAGTAGTTGATTGTGGCTGTTTGTTGGTTAGTTGATTCGAGTTGTTGTGATGATAAGTGACAGTAGTTGGGATTACGGATTACATTGGGTTTGTATTGATCTCCAGCTTACACGATTGAGCTTCAGGTAGTGAACATATTCCGAGCTCAATCTTACACCCGCTTACTGTTAAAAAAGAGAGAGAGAGAAAACAACTTGATGTGTGGTAGATATGCTTTATCTAAACTTTTGAACTGGTTCGTTCTTTTTGGCCTTCATTATCTCCCTATTGATAAACGCAGTGCAATAACCTCATGTGGCTAATAATGTGGTCATGGAACCCCGGCATGCCAACCGGATCCATTTCTAAAAATGGCTGGCGTTCTATGTTGCCAGAATTGGAGGCTCTTCTCTGAATGGAAGAGAGTCAGGTGGGTCAATTTGGCCCTTTGTTGTACCAACGACCTTTGCCCAAAATGGTATGTCTATAGACAAACAAATGCAGTGTTCATGTATTTTCTATCAGAGTAGCGCATATTGAGACGCCTCCGCCATTCTCTGAGGTGGTGTCCAGTGATTATCATCATCACCGCCACCAACGTTTGCAAAGTTCGGGCAGACAACACAAAGAGGTTCCCGTTTAGGCCACCGAGTCTGCTCATGCGCATCAAGCACGCTCATCATTCAGGCGAAGGTCCAGAGACCATCGAATGAAGCTTTCTTTCCCACCACCAACAGTCTGATAACTTCTCGGTACCTTCATGGCAACCGAACAATGAGATCAGTAATTCCAGGCTGTTTGACCAAATGATAACGACGTACGTTTCTATTAATAGGCCCTCCATTCAGCCTATCACCTGATCTCGGGTTGGTAGATCTCTATACTACTACTATACATAAACTTCGTCTTTAAACGGTATAAGCGACTCTCAGCTCGGCAGGGACGACAAATGATACTCTATCTGTTAATTCCAGTATACCCCCAGAGACCTCGCGCTGTGATGGCGGCTCTTTGCGACGGGGATAACATCAATCCGGTCTAGGCAACGTGGCGGAGTGGTTATCGCGACAGCCTCGAATTCTCTCGTAAGCTGTTTCCTTCGGGAGCGCAGGTTCGAATCCTGCCGTTGTCGATGTCTTTTTTGTCTTTTGATATATATCATCTTTGCGTCTCTGATGTTGTAAATCACAATGCCTTTTGCGAGTGAGGGGGCCTTGCATAGGCTAAGATAAGACACTTTAGACATTTATTAATTATTAACTATAATAAACTTTAAGAAAGTATATACATATATATATATATATCTTATCTTTTATAGTGTACTTGCTCTCTGAAAGAGGGCTTAATGTTTTGCCAGAAATACTGGTATAATTTCTATAGATATCCAGGGCAAATGCATTTCATTGTTGAGTGACTAAACGATTGTAAAACAATCCAGACAACAGCAAACAAAGACTACACTCGCCCCGACACGAGTCAACTGATGTTCAGCTCACCAACAAGAGCCACAACAGAAGCAAATCCGGCATCGGTAGTCGGTCTGATTGAAAGCATGCCAGCGCCGAGATCCCACTCAGCAACATGGGCATTCTCCTCAGTGGCCTTATCCGGGCTGCCATCCGGCGTAGCAGGGATACCGAAAACTCTGACAGAGCCACCAGAAGACTTGGCTTCCTCAAACAAGCTGTCGATCTGTCCCGCAACCTTCCAATCTCGGATGTAGACCTTGAAGCCAAGGTTCCTCACAACAACGAGATAGTCTGGGAAGGCGAGGTTGCGGGACTCTTCAGAGGCGGTGTCTGATAACTGGTACCGTCGTCCCGGGCTGGGAACGTTCCTAGAATGATGTTAGCATATGCAAATCTTGCTGGATAGGTCGGGCTTACCAATCACCGGCCGGAACACAGATGGTTTGAATTTCATCATACGAGAATTGGACGTCGAGATTAGTATCAGTGTCCATAGAACCAAAAGACACACCCTTCTCGTTGGCACTTCCTTTGCCGGTAGAGAAAGACAGCCACGGACCATATGAGAATCCGTCTGTAGACGCATGACCAAAGTCGGATTCGTTGACCTCTCTACCATCAGCAACGTTGATCTGAGTAGAAGAGTCACCGTCGCCAACGCCGTTCATCCAGTGTTCAACTTGCGCAGTGTACTGAAGAGTCATCCATTCAGGGACATATGTGATAGCGTGCGGTGTCCTGTCTCTCTCGAGGAGCTCACGGGTGATTTCAGCTGATGCGTGACAAGCAGGCATCGTGATGCTATCAAGGTTAGGAATCGGGCGAAATGCTTCGGAAGATGATATCTCACCCTTCGACTGACTGCCCGCCGATCAGGGCCTTGACGATTCGGTTGAAATCCCTAGCTAGTGAACTAGCAGTTGGTCCGCCAATGTTGAGGAGGGTGGCTTGGTAGTCTTTGGCTGCGGCCTCGACTTTTTGCTTGGCTGCCGAGTATGCAGGAGCATGCGATGGCCACCACTGAGAAAAGTCTTGTTCGCCCGTGAGGCCGTAGCCTTCTTCTTTTTCAAAAGTCTCCAGGGCACGATCTCTCTCGCGCAAGGCCTGCTCAAGTGCACTCGCCAAGGTTCGGCCCATCGTTGTTACACGGACTTGATCACCCTCGCCCTATGACTTGTTAGAGAAAGTGAATTATTGCACATGTGATTCACGTACAATCTTGACTGTCAACAGATATCTAGTCTTGGTCAATTACAAGCGTACTGTATGGTGACGATGTGCTTACTCTAGCAAACATTGGGTGTAAGTTTTGTGATGAGCTGGGTCATAGAAAAGATCATTTGTCTGTAAGAAATTGTTGATGATGTTGTTGATTCCATAGTTCGTATAGGCAGCGTCAATATCTTGTGACGCGACTGGTGCCTTTTGCGCGTGCTTTGTGAAAAACAAAGCAGGCTTGTGTCCAGGTAGACCACCGACAGCATTCTGCACAGCCTTGCAGTATGCCAGCCACAGATACTTGTCGACTTCGTTAGTGGCCATTTTGACGCAGTAGCTATTCGAAAGGGGGAAAACACGCGGGACGCAAAAGATGGAGAGTCGCAGAGCAGGGCAGAGCAGAACGAGCGCGGAACGGGGATGGAGACGCGGCTTTAAGAGGGATCTGAGCAAGCCATGTCTCTCCCATGTGTATAGAGTACCTAATCACATATTGGCTTTGACTAGTTCTAGGCCCAAAGTGATCTGAGGTCTGCAGATGCGCTAGTCTCGTAGCCCCAAACTTTATCAGGCACCATCAACTTTGGCCTCGCTTCGTAACAATAGATCTGATTTCTTGGGACTCGGCTATAGATCCACTTCAGATGGTGCGGGTATTTTCGAGACGCGGCTTCATAATAGCTCCATCCGCTTTACTGAGAACTCTCTAGTCACGTCCGTGAATGCGGTCTTAATTTGCCATCTTCTCTAACCGAAGTGTCTCAGATGGGTCCGAGCCTCGTGGGAGCGGAGAGGGGATCATGCACAGCTGACAGCCTCCCTTGCCTCGTCGCAAATTAGCACAAGCAATAATGTCTGGGGTCCGATGAACAAAATGCGACTGTACAAAGGCCAAAAAGCCACCATTCCATAGTTCGGCGTTTTTTGTGGTCGCTTCCCCGCGTAACCGGCAACACAATTGGTGGCTTGCGATAAGGTAAGTTAGCTACTCAGGAATAATAAATCCCATTTGCGGATTGTGAACGCAAAGTTAAGGCTGTGCGACGAGAAACTGTTCTTCTGGAATGCGTCGGCTGGTCAGTGGGACATCCAATACTACCGCGAGGTCCAGGCCATTTGTTGGTTGGTAGCAAGGTTGTTTGTTGGCGATGGTGATACACAAAGGATGGTGTTCCCCGTTCGTATCGCTACCCCTGCATCTTAGCACCCAATCGACGATTAATCCCGCAGAAACGCGCTTGACTTTGAGCATAAAATGCATAAAGACACCGCCCTAATCTTATGTACCAATGTGATGGCGGACCGGCACGCTGGGACAACTCAAGCGCCACAGCACGTTCTCGGCCGGACCATGGCTAGACGAGCCAACAGTTCAGATAAGGCCCAACAAGCGGGTAATGAATGACAGACTAGAATGCGGCTCATTCGTGGTTTTGGGCTAGAACCCAAGCGGCTCAGGATGTAACAATTGTCTGTTAGAAGCTGTCCAAGAAGCCGCATCTGGAAAGTTCTAGTGTAGTAGTCAGTGAACGGGATTTGGCTTTGGGATTGTTCTAGCGGGATGCTGCACAATAGCACTTTTCTAGAATCTTGATGATTGAAACCTGACAAGCATGAAAAGTACAAGTGTGTATCCGTTCGACTTGTCCTGGCCATTCTACGCATGTGTAGGGCCCCGGTAAAGTCAAGTGAATTGAGTTTATGGCAGCCCTATCTGCCATCTTAAAGTTCTTGACCATCCTTGTGTCTTAGCGCTGTAATCGAAGTCAGCAAAAGAGAGGGGAAACACGCAAATATAGGAATATGAATGGACAGCACATCATCATTCACGTAACTCTGGCTTCAGTCAAAGCTACCCTGAAGGGTGATGATTTCTCGAGGGCTCGACAGCTTCAAAGATCTTGAGCATTGATGGTAAATCCTACAATTATTATCCTTTACTAATAGATAGCTACAAAGGCTAATGTGCCGTTGGTGGGTTGGTCTTTCGCAGTTGGCCTTGATACAATGTAAAACGGCCACGACAGTCATCTATCGTGCGTCTCATATCCAAATGTTTTGACCATTTAAGCTTACTTTTGTATCTGAATTTAGCAAAATCACGCCGAAAGTCTATAATACTGGACCCAACAGGATTGATGACTGCCATGAGAAGCCCCATGCCATGAATCAAACGACAAGAACTCTATAGAGGTACGTAACCGCTCTCACATATTGCATGGGAAGGGCGTTGCTCTCAACGACAAGAAATCTACTTCAAAGAGCGTCTCGAGCTTGTAAATGATAGCTGCATAAATCAATGAAGCGGCAAGAGTATCTGAGCAGGTAAAGCACCATCCTGTGATACGAGAGCATGATGGTGACGTCTACTTGGATTATCTAGCGATAGGTTGGGATAACGACCTAGAAAACTACGGAAATGGTTTTGACAGCTCTTGGCTACTATGATAAAGTGACGACGGGTCATAGATATAAAAACTTGAGTTTGGCATGAGCCTCAATTTATGAAGCCGTCCCGGTCTGCCTATTATATGTTTGTCGTGATCATGAAGCCTGAAGCATCGGGCTAAAAGGCCACTACGTCGACTCTAGTATAAGCTTGAAAACGCTCTTCAAGCCTCCAGCCAATGATAAAAGCCAATTTCAAATACGGAACATGCACACGCGTTTCCCTATCTCGATTTTCAAGATGACATCGTGAAGATCTCTCGTGATGTGGGCTCCCACCTCCCGACCAAAGCCCCCCACAACCCGCGAGTCTCCCTTGACCTGCGCGTTCTTGAGCCAATCGTCGTCACTCCTTTGCCTGACTCGTTTTACATTCTCCGCTATAGGCTGGCCCTAAACGAGACCTCGGCAGTGCTTTTTAGGTGCCGTCTATGCTTCATTCTTAGCTTGGCAGCTTTCATTCGGAGAAATCGACCGTTTGGACATTTTCCGTAATATTAACGCGTCACAGCGTGTCCATGCGCCTCTCGACAATGCGAATATGCAGCCTCAGTGCCACTCGGTATGTGGGTTGTTGTTGAGGTTGAGAGGCGGTGGAATTCCAGCTTCACGATAGATATAAAGAATGAGTTTCTGCAATTGAATCGCAATCTCGATATCCTCATCCCTCGCATCAGTCTCTTTCAGATTGTTCTCCAAACAGTACCAACTATCTTTAAAGCCATCACTATGCCTTCTTTCAAGAGCCTTCTCACCACCTTTGCCCTTGCGACTAGTATCGCCTCGGCACATCCAGGACATGATATTGCTCACGAAGCCGCTGAACGCCGCGAGTTCCTCAGCTCTGTCAAGCGATCTTCCCTCGCCCACTGTGCCTCCAAGCTTCGAGCTCGTGGTGTTGAGGCCCGCAACATCGCACGTCGTTCGGCCCAGGTCAACAAGGCTCGCCAGAAGCGAAGCTTGAAGAAGCGTGATGCTGATACCGTCTTGAACACTTCTCATAACAAGACTTCTCAAGGCTTCAGCCCTTGCACTGCCCCTTCGGTCCTGTTTGCCAGCATCAACTCTTGTGTTTTGACTCCCGAAGTCACTCAGGGTCCTTACTGTAAGTAATTTCTGTCTTCCGTTTCAGGGCTTTTGGCTAAAACAACACAGACGTGGCCGGCGAATACGTTCGTGAGAACATCATTGAAGACCAAGAGGGTCTTAACATAGTCCTCGACTACCAGGTTATTGACGTCGAAACCTGCGACCCTGTCCCTGATGTCTATCTGGAGATGTGGCACTGCAACTCCACTGGTGTATACTCTGGTATCGTTGCCAACGGCAATGGTGATAGCTCTGATGAGTCCAACATAGACCAGACTTGGCTTCGAGGCATTCAGAAGACCGACTCTGATGGTGTTGCTCAGTTTGAGTCTATCTTCCCTGGTCACTACACCAGTCGCGCTACTCACATTCACGTCATGGTTCATGCCAACGCGACTCTCCTCGCCAACCAGACCCTCGGCCGCGACAACTACGCCAGCCACGTTGGACAAGCCTTCTTCGACCAAGACCTCATCTCCCAAGTCGAAACCCTCGAGCCCTATTCCTCCAACACCCAGGAACTCACCCTCAACGCAGATGATGGTATTCTGAGCGAGGAGACAAAGACCGATGGTGTCGACCCGGTCATGGAGTACACTCTTCTCGGTGACAGCATCAGTGACGGTCTTTTTGCTTGGCTCGCTTTCGGCATCAACTCCACCCAGTCCAGCTCTGTGTCTCCTGCTGCCTACTACTACAAGGAGGGAGGTATTGCCAACGAGAACTCCGGCGGCGGTATGGGCGGATCTGCTCCTTCTGGTGCTGCTCCTGGAGGTACACCTCCGGCCAAGATTGACGAGTAAGACAATTCTACGGCGAATTAAATCCGGGATACCACCGGCTGGATCCATGGATGTGGATACTACTAGGATAGTGTAACCGGTCGGTCTACTCGGTTTTCCCGACGACTCTGGGAAGTCAGGAGACATTGTGATGAGTCTGGGCAAGTGATTTGTTGGAGAGGTGCCTTCTTGGTCTGGAACTAAGTTTATTGTCTATATCAAATTTTGCATAACTGTTTATAGCTCCACTATAGAAAGAAAACGTTTTTGTTGATCAAGCTTCACGCCACTTTTAAACCACCAAATCAATGGATGATGGGAATGGGAATAGTTCTATAATGCAGTTTGGCAATAGTAAATGAACGCCTAATTGGTCTTCGATGTTTAAATATCTGAGCATCTATATCCAGAAGGCCAAGGCAAGACCGCCAAGAATACTCAGTATCCACGTAGCTGCCTCTGACTTCTTAAACTGAGCCTTCTTGTATCCAAATCCCAGATCAAACACCAAGTGTCTAATACCATTGACAAAATGATACGTAAACGGAAACCCCAACAGGCCAAATTTGATTGCGGCCTTGACAGCGAAAGGCAACGCGCCGAAAGCCGATACCAAAGCAGCAGAGTCAAATCCCATTCCAAGATAAGGAGCGACGGCATGGGCGCATAGAGTCAGGTAAGCTGTACCTCCTACGGCGAGACCTGTTATTCGAGTCCATGCTGATGCACTGAACCAGACTTGTCCGACTTTATAGATTGTGAGGTTGGGAGTGACGGGGCGGTTGAGGCGTTGTTTGACGAGAATGTCGTGACCTTCTTTCTGGTTCAGGTGAACAATCGCTGGGCGTTCTCTAGAAGAAGATCATAAGGGGGTTAGAGAGCAACCACAAGGGTGTTGAAAATGGGAACTCACCTTGCTTGCTGGGACAGCAGACGGGCCGCAGCCAACTTCGCGATGCCCTTATTGAAGAAGGCTCCCGGCCGTCCGATGCCTATTGAAAAGAATCAGTAAGACTATTGCAATTGTATTTCTAAATTGAATTGTTTTACCTCTAATTGCACCAAGGCCAAGTCGCTGTATGCTCATTGTGTCTAATCAGTGGTAAATGTCAATCCTAAAGTACTTTTAGAGAGTCAATTATGCCTTGCATGAAGGTCGGAGAGACAAGATCCGATCTATAGAAGCACAATTCTCTTTTGTATTCACACGTGATTTTCGCTTTTCGCGTCTTTGACTTCTTCCGACATTAACCTGCCGAGAACACCGGTGTTTGTTGTGCGACCTGCCGGATGTAAGATGCCGGATGAAGAACACCGACTATACCGGACACTTAGTCAAATCATGGTCAGTAGTCAAAGAAAGAAATACCCAGGCTAGTTCGTATAACAACGTTTCAACTCTACGCTTGAACAAGCCTGTAGTGGTAGTGATTTGCTCTCTGGAACCAAAACACCAAAAGAAAAAAAAGAAACGACAACGGCAGGATTCGAACCTGCGCTCCCGAAGGAAACAGCTTACGAAAGAATTCGAGGCTGTCGCGATAACCACTCCGCCACGTTGCCAGATGTAATTTGATGTTTCTCACGATCAAACTCCAGTGTAACAGCCCCAACCGTGTAGTTTCCGCAATACGATGAAGGCAGTCCCAGACTAGTGTTATCCATGTTCAGCAAACAGCATGCTTCATAACCGCATCAAATTTCTAGGGGATCGCAAGTCAAGGAACCTATTGCCAACTGTTGATGTATCGGTCCAGCTACCATTGATTGGTCCGACTTATACTCGATACAAGGTTGAAGATAAGGTTATTAGTCATGCACCGTGATTCACGATCCCGGAAGGAGCACCTTCTATTTTTCGCATCTCAATTAAGCGGCCACGTTTTCCTGACTAATTGCCATCTGGGAATATAACTTTATGCATGATTGGTAAAGATTGCCCTTCGCAATTAAAATCGAGATACCTGACTTGTTTCACGGTTTTCAGCTGATCCCCAAATCGTACTGGTCTGAATGCAATGAACAGGGATGGACCCATGCTCAAGAAGGGCTGGCTAGGTCATTCTATCGCTCGCGATCCCACAAGAAGCTCAAGTACCTGCTCATCTCTCCAGTCAGTAGTGGAAGTGGCTGTTCATTCATTCAAGCTTATTTTCTCTATTGATCCCGCGACGTTGAGATGCATGCCCTTTCGTCAACATTTATCCGCCTAGGCCTCGCAGTCTTGGCAGCTGCCTCCGACGAAGATGCTGTTTCGTTCCCCGCCATCGGCGAAGTCGACATCGTATTTACTCGGGAAGATACATACGCCGCCGAAGCGCCATTTCCCGTCATCTTCGGCCTTTAAAACACACCAGTCTTGACAACCTTCAGCGGCACACTCAACTGGGAACTCAACTGTGCATATACACTATCCGGCATCGGTCGACTATATTTGGACTTCTTGCCTGACTCGGAGCCATGTTACTTTCTCAACACGAGCCAAGCCATTGCTGATGCTGAGGAGGGTGACCAGTTTCAGTACTGGCGTAGGGAAGAAGACTCTTGCATCCTTAATAAGTGGGATTTGCGGTGGACCACTGTCTGCGAGCCACGCAAAGATGGCGGTCTTCTCTTGAAGGACAATCAGTTCGAACGATCTGGGAACGTAACTTTTATCCTTCGCCCTGGCGCAAAGACTGTACGCAAGGCTATCGCTGAGTACAATGGAGGCGCTATTGGCGGCACTGCAGTGAAGGTTGAGCGCAATCATACAGTTCGTTGTCCCATTCTTGCCGAAGACGCCTCACCGAAACCGCAGCCTTGTGGCTTGGATGTCAAAAAGGCCCGCAGTAGTCTTGCTGAGGCTGTTGTGAAACCTACCACGAGCTTGACCGTGTTACCCAGCAAAACCACCGATGCAGGTGTGGATGCAACAGATACTGGTACAGATGGTGCCTTAGTACCATCTAGCATCAGAGATGCCTCCGGTCAAAGCAACGGAAGTGGAAAGGATGATAATGGTGCACAAGGATTGGAAAGTAGCAACAGTGTGCTCTTGACTTTGTTTACTGCTTTGACCACTAGTATCCTTCTCGAGCTAGTTATGTAGATTCAGTAGCACTGATACGTAGATAGGCTAGTTAAATCATTTGCCCCAACTTCAGCCTCGAGATCTGAATGTTAACAAACAAGGCGTGGCCGTATGAGATTTCACCGCCATCATCACAAGGCGTTTTAGCGCTTGGCCAGTACACCTTTCTGTTGACAAGATAAGCCAACTTTTCATTCACCATTCCATAGTAGTCTAGGACATGGTCAATGGCACCACCCAGAAAAGCCTACCCTTGATTGTGCTGGTGCCCAGCTTCATCCTGACTTGAGTTATGGAGTCCTAAGCACCCCTGGGCCGGTATCAAGGATAGGCTTCAATAGACACTAAGGATAAACGACCCAGTTTCTCTCTGAAAACTGCCGTTTCTGTCGATAGATCCTGCTTTTTTAGCTTTCCAGGATGGAGTTGCGGACACGGCATGCACGGTTATCCAAGCCGGCCGAGGGCCGAGACCAATAACAAGTCCTCAAGCGTACGATTACTGTCTAATGGCTGTAATAATATCATCTTGAATTATTAATTCAGAAGAGGTGTATTCATCTCAATGTTATCCGATCTAGGTATATATAAACGTATGACGACCTAATTTGAACAGCTAATAAGTCTCACACTACCTTCTTCCAACACCACTCAAGATATTCTCGGTTGTCTCAACATAAACTTCTCAATCCCCAATATATATTTATTTATATCCTTGCAACATGTCTTCAGTAAAATATACCACTCCTCCCGGCTTCACCCAAACCCTCTCTGACGCCGTCCACTACTCCCAAGCCGTAGATCTCGGCAACGGCCGCTTCAAAATCTCAGGACAAGGCGGCTGGAATTCCAAAGGCGAAATATCCACCAATATCAATCAAGAAACTGAACAGACCATTCAAAACGTCGATGATGTTCTCAAAGCTGCTGGTCTTCGTGGATGGGAAGACGTCTACTACATACGCAGCTATCATACCGATATTGACGCCACACTATCTCCTCTAGCTGAGGCTCTTAAGAAGCGAATTCCTAACAATCGACCTGGAGGTGTTGTGTTGGGTGTTGCGAAGTTGGCTCTGCCGGGTATGAGGCTGGAAATCGAGGTCGATGCTAAGAGTTCGAACTTACGGGGGCCATCAGCGAAGATCTAACCTCGATCAGCCTGTCATATGATTGAGAACATTGGATAACTTCATCAATATACTCCAAGAGCTCTTCTGCGAAGTCAAATAGTCATATTGATATCATTATATCCTTCCATAACTCGCTAAGATAACCAGAATCATCGATCATATCACATTATTTCTCCAGACATCCTCGAATCGACATTTCCTGCATTTCACTGTACAGCTCAAATTCCCTCTTGACCTGACATCCAAGACTCTTCTCGAAAGATCCCTGATCCGCTTCTGCGACATGACTCAAACCGCCGTCTTCTCCTAGGTTCGAATGAAAGATTCCAGCTGCACTGACAGGCAGGAAATCCTCATATGTAATCGGCTCAGCCTTGACAGCCCCGGAGCTGACAAGACTGTCGATGCTCGCATCAGAGTCTTTTGGTAGCTTAGAAACAGCGGTATATGTAAAGTATGCAAGGTTCTCTTTTCGAATAATTTCCAAGTCATCAGGGAACTTCTGGAAAGCCTCTGCAAGAATCTGCTCTTTCGAGCCAGACTTGGCATCAGACGTGAGCTCAGCTACAGATCCTCGCCACTCGTTGATAAGATCATCGTATAGACGTCTTCCCTTGGGCGTCAAAGCCATTCCTCGTTGCTCAATCTCCCCAAATCTCGCCTTGTGACTTCCTCCAGTCTCTTCTCCTTCAGAAAAAGCAATTGCCTCATCAAGGGCTAAGAAACTCGTTTGGCGAAGGAGGATGGGACAAAGTCTTGGTGGGGGTCCTTCAATGGCGTCTTTGGCTTGGAGGCCATATCGAAGCATTTCAACTTGTGCCGTTTCGATATCGAGAACCCGGGGTGTGAGATGGTTGATGTGAGGTCCTTTGAAACAGACGACGTCTGCAATCAAGGGATGTGCTTTTCGAAGAGCTTTGTATGTTTTCAAGTCAACGGTTGATGTTTTGTGCCATCGAAATGTTTCGAGAGCTTCTTTTATGAATTCAGTCGAAACTTCTTTTGAGAAAGACTTTTGAGACTCGAATATTTCGATCAATTCTACACATCGATTTGTAAAAATGTTGCGTTTTCGCAAGATATCGGCAGCCTGTGTCCGAAGTGTCTCATCCTCGATGAGCTCAAGTCGTAATAAAGATGTAAATACCCGAAAAGGGTTGTATGCCAGGGCTTCTTGTGTGAGAGGTCGAAAACACGTTGCGTGAACTGGGAGATTGGCGACAGTGAGGTCGTAGTAACCAACAGGATGCATGCCCATCACAGCGAATAGTCGCCTCATCATGGCTAGTTCTTCTGGTGTTCCGAGTCTGATGGCTCCATGACGTTCAACCTCGATACGAGGTTCGATGGGTTGATGTTTCTGGTGGTTGATATCGGATACAAGCTTGAGGAGTGTGCCGTATTGGGGAACTTCACGTCGATACATGCTCGAAAGGGCAGAGGCAAACATTGCCCTGATGGCATCTGGACTGACTGGGTCTGTAACTGTCATTGTGACTGTGGTATATGGTATGTTGTTGTTGATGTAGAAGGGGGACTATTTGCGCGGTAAGGAGCAGTATGTTGAACTCAAATTTGTTATTAGGCCTATCACGTCCATAGTTTAATTAGGATAAGACTGAAAGCTATCATTTATATCTAATATTTCGGGCAACGAGACACGAATGCCGACGTTATCAGGTATCTTTTGGACGCCCTTTTGCTTGTAGTCATTCTCCACTGACAAGCCTCCAACGAATTGGATTACATGGTTTACTGACGAAGCGGAGATCGCGCATCCGATAAGGCGGTCCCAAATCCGGTCATGGGGCTCGGGTGCGATAAAGAGGAAACAGAACCCGAACGTTGGCTCGTCTCGCCCTGTCACAATGTACGTAGTATATGCCGACTCCGGTTATCGGCGCTATTGAGACTTTCCGAGTCACTGACTTGCCTGTTTTTTGGGCTGGGTACCCGATTGAGATAAGGGTGCTGATAAGGAGTCCACGGTCGCAATCTCACGGATACTAAATAAGTATGTTGGGGATCCATCGGAAGATAACCGAGCTAGATAACAGTCACTCACCAGGCACTCAGCAGAGCCTAGCAATCAGTCATGTAGCATATGGTATCATTATGGCTATCTCGTATCACCCTCTCTCTACAGCTTCCCCTACAGCTCAAATCCCAGGTTTACATGAATAGCCTTGGATTGAGTGTATGCATCTAGCGCATACTGTCCCAATTCACGACCAATGCCAGAAGACTTGTATCCACCGAAGGGAATACCAAAGTGTGAATCGCCGGACGAGTTGATCCAGACCATACCAGCCTGAAGCTTGCGAGCGACCTTGTGTGCCCGTGAGATCTTCTCGGTGAATAGAGCAGCTGCAAGACCGTAGGATGTGTCGTTGGCTTTAGCGATGGCTTCCTCGTCTGTGGAGAACTTGGCAATAGAGACAACAGGGCCAAAGATTTCTTCTTTCATGATCTTCATATCCTCGGTGGTCTGTTGCTCGAGTCAGAATACCTTTTGGTATTGTTGGGGCGAAAAAAACTTACGTCTGCAAAGACTGTTGGCTGAAGATAGTAGCCCTTGTCACCGTGCTTGCTACCACCGTATAGGAGTCTAGCACCAGACTTGCGTCCCTCCTCAATATATGAGATAACTCGATCGAATTGGGCCTTGGAGACTTGAGGACCTTGGACTGTTGCTTCTTCAAAGGGAGATCCGAGCTTGTCATTCTCCTTTGTGACTGCGACGAACTTCTCAAGGAACTTGTCGTAGATATCCTCGTGCACGTAGATTCTCGAGGTGGATGTGCAAACCTGAGGTATACTGTCAGTATCCATATCGCTGTTCACTGGGCTATCAAGCTCACCTCTCCCTTGTTGTCCATGATTCCAAAGTGGCACCACTTAACAGCCTGCTCCAGCTCTGCATCCGCAAAGACAATTGAAGGACTCTTACCACCACACTCAAGCGTGATGTTCTTCAGGTTATTCGCGGCATCCTTCATAATAGCCCTACCAGTATTGGTGCTGCCTGTGAACGCAACCTTGTCAATGTCCATGTGTCCAGCAATAGCCTTTCCAGTCTGGGGACCAAGACCAGGCAGTACATTGACAACGCCAGCGGGGAGGCCAGCCTCCTTAACAAGATTACCGAAGTATAAAGCAGACAGAGGGGTCTGCTCGGCGGGCTTGAGGATGACGGTATTACCGCATGCCAGCGCTGGCGCGACCTTCCAAGCGAGCATCATGAAGGGGAAGTTCCACGGGATGATCTGTCCGCAGACACCAAGAGGTTCTTGGAGGACATATGCGAGCTTGGCGGGAGATGTCTCAATTGTCTTGCCGCTGATCTTGTCGGCGGCACCAGCGTAGTATCGGAATACATTGTATGACTCGTCGAGATCGCCAGCGAGACAAGCGCTGAAAGGCTAGCGACAGTGTCAGCGATGCAATCGGACTAAAGAGCATTGATACGTACCTTGCCATTGTCAAAGGCGTCAATGGCAGCGATGAGCTCACGGTCGCGATCAATGAGATCAGCAAGCTTGTAGAGGAACGCGCCGCGGTCCACAGCAGCGAGCTCTGACCATTCACCTTCAAAAGCTTTGCGCGCAGCTTGGACGGCCTTGTCGACGTCTTCTTTTGAAGCTCCCTTGAGCTTGACGACTTCCTCCTCGGTGCTGGGACGTGTGAGTTCCCGTTCAATTGGAGAGTTGGGGGCTGCTGGGAGCTTACACTGGGTTTGTCACTGTGAACTCGTCGCCTGAAGCAGCGACATACTCATTATTGATGAAGAGACCAGTGGGCTGGTCGTACTTCTTGCCGTTGGGCAATGTGATTGATGTGGTTGATGCCATTGTGAGATATGCAAGAGACGCAAGGCGGGGGAGACAGAATAAGAGAAATCTGAAGGTAGAACGAGGTATACAATGACGAAGGATGGGGTATGATCTTTTATAATGAGTACGACGCATCAAATGACGGCGGCTGTCCTCGGAGCTCGTACACCCAATAAACTACCGCCAACCAAGACACCATCGCGTCCATCCATGTTTGCGGGGTTCACTCAATCATGACAACTCCGCTGCACATTCAGCTGATACGACTTCAATTGGCCCTAAACCTTTCCTCATACAGGCTCTCATGATGTCCCAGTTCAAGTCAGGAAAGTATTCAGGCCAGAATGAGGGGCGACACTAACGATATCTACAACCCCACGATGCGGGGGAACGTGAGCTATTCTGCTTTGGGCAACTTTTTGGGCCTCTTGCAATCCACAGGCAGGTCTTATCTCATACTGCATCTGGGATGTTTCTGGGCAATTCTGCGGGGAAAGGGAGATGCAGCTCTCAAGAGTTGAGGGAGTCAAACTGGAATAGGAATGTTGGGTGACCACTCGGTCGTTGTGGCATGACGAGGTGGCCGAGGTGAAATGTTCATGATAGGTTCTGCGATCATCATGGCCATGCGCCAAGATCTTGGGTGGTGGTATTGTGTATCATGTTGCGTAGTACATAAGGGCAACTGTGCCTCTGATACGAGCATCAAGCACAGCGACGGTTCAAATATCTGTACCTCTCAGTCACAAATCCCCAGCTCTACGTAAGCCTCCAACTTCCCTACCAGTCTTATCTCAGTGCTTACACAAATAGACTTGCATCATGTCTCATCTCACCTACTACAACTACGAAGGTGTCGGCAAGACCAACAACAAAGAATACTCCTACTCACAGGCTGTCCGCGTCGGCAACAGCATCAAATGTTCCGGCCAAGGCGGGTGGGACAACGAAGGCAACATCGACAAAGAAGATCTCAAGGGTCAAATTGACCTTGCGTTCAAGAACGTTGAGAAGAACCTCAAAGACGCTGGTGCAAGAGGTTGGGCAGACGTTCACTCCGTTAGAAGCTATCACATCTCCCTCTCGGGCTCTTTTGACCTCATGGTTGAACAGTTTCGCAAGTGGATGCCTGATCATCAGCCAACTTGGACTTGCGTGGGTGTTACCGAGTTGGGTATTCCTGGTATGATCGTTGAGATTGAGGTGGAGGCCAATATCCAGCAGTAATTGTGTAGCAAAATTTATTAAGCATCTTATCTTCTTTGCAACGTCTGATACTGGTCAGAACTTATAGCTAAAGCTGTTCAAAATCCCGGATCCATCTCATAGTTTGATTCATCCCTGACCCAGGTCTATGTAGATATGGAATGAGTAGAAATGATTTGGATCTTCTCTCTAATACAACAAAAGCTGTTTTCACAGAAGAGTATTTTACTACTCGTCAAATCAGCTTAATTATTGAGCGTTTCTAGGACCACAAAGCCAGAATGCCAAAGAAACGCTCGAAGATCATGATACATGACTGTTTGATGGCAGTAGCACGTTATAATCTTGTTTGTTTCCAGCTTGGCACCTTGTGGCTTTGTGATCTGCCACTCGAAGGATATTGGCTGGCCAGTATTTAAGGACAGATGGAAACTGTCATTCGGCATGGCTTTACTTTGGCATCCAATGTCAAAATAGAAATAAAGGACGGTTTCATATTACCTCGCGCCGCGCAGTGGACAAAATCTTTACGGGTCACACTACTATTCGAGATAATAGAGCTATATCTAAAGGCTTACCATCGGACGCATTTCTCTATCTTGATGACAAGGTACTTCAATCTCAGCATGTAAGCCGGTCTTTCGTTTAGCTATGGGAACATTAGAATCAAGCCGAGCAGGTCGACGTAACTAGACCGCTAAATATAGATACAAGGCAAATAGTGCCGCTACTGTTTACACGGTTGACGCAGCACAATGTATCATCGGGCAAGGGTCTTTACATAGCCAAGGGGAAACACGTCACTTGGAGCAACTTCACCCTGAAGCTGGTCGCTCACAAACCTCAGATGATGAACGAGATACAGCCTGGCCTACAAATCCCCGAGCGTTTCAGATCAAGACTCGACCCTTGGATAATGAGCGAGGAACTGGATGTGTAGCAATAGGTTAGAAACAATTACTATATGAGTTAGCTCTCTAAATATTCACTAAGACACTATATCAAGTGCAATTAAGTAATAAAGTATTTAAGAATTATGGGAACCCATATACCTTTCCTTAAGTATCTATAACTCGTACTTCGATTTCAGAATCATAGAATTTAGGAAAGATCTACTTTAGAACAGGAAGTTCAAGTTACAGTGCCAGTGATAGATCGGTCATTATTTTCACCAATTATTCTCTCATAAATAGAGAATACCCTAAGAAACAGGAGGCGTGCAAGAGAAATAAACACCTTCCTTAATGCACCTAGGACTGGCCGAGAGGTTGAGGGACTTGGGACGGAGCTCGGCCAGCTCGAATTGTTTCACTCATGGAAAGTATTCAGTATCGGTTTTCCAGGAAGCTTCAATATTTTGATAAGGCTTTGCAGCCAATTAGGTTTCCAAGACATCCTGGCAAGCGTCTGATGTTGCAGAAGCACGACATCGAGTCGGACCAGAAATGACTCATCGCCAACTTAGCTTTAAAAGAAACATTAGGTCATCTTGAATAGCCAGTCTCTACCAAACTACATTGTCTCAAAATGGCTTCCGCATATAGTCAAGAGAAACTTTCACAGTTCTTCGATCACATCGATCTCCCTAAATCGTTGCGAAAAGACATTCGGCCTTCTTTGATGCTCTTGAAAGCCTTGCACACTCACTCGCTCGCCACATTCCCGTATGAAAACCTATCTCTGCACTATAATACCACTCATAGCATCGACCTCGGCCCTCAACATCTTTTTCGAAAGATGGTGGCTGATAGACGGGGACGGGGTGGTTTTACTCGAGGGAGACTTGAGGGTGTTCCAAGAGGGGACTATCCAGGCCAGGCTAGTAAGTAGCCTACTATATCTCAGTTATTATGATTATACAAGGAAGTCAAATCTACACATAGAGGGACTGGAATCAGGGCTATCACTATACAAATAAGCTCATATTCTTTTTATACATACGAATATTCTAGCAACATAAATCAAGCACTAACTAGACATTAAGGAACCATATCGTGAATATCATCACTTTCCCGGATAGCAGCAAATATCATTCCGATACAGCATTCAGAGGCGATAGTACCACAATGCCAATACCACTCATGGACGGTTTAGTACACAAGAACCTTAGAACCCAACAAATCCGACTCAAGAGAGATTAGATCTTTCATCAAGTCCACAAGGCAGAAGAGACTAAACTCTGGATCTATCAGTATCGAAACGGCGAAGACAAAGAGTGGAACTCTTTCTACTCGTTTCCTAGCATCGAGTTCTTCGCTTTGGACTGGGATGTTGTAAAATGGTGGATTAATACTCACGCGGATAGCCATCAGCGACGCAACGTGTTGACTATCAAGTTTCTGCTTCAGCCTGTGGAGGTTGAAGCGAAATTCGAAGGGGAGATGGAGATTTACGGAAAGAGAATGCTTGTGAATGGGGTTGTTAAAGAGAACCTGAGGGGAAAGACGCAGATCATCACCACTTGTAACACTGAAGGGGAACGTGTAGAAGCTCTTGGGAAGCATTTCCAGATATCTCTATTCGCGGCTATGTGTCGGTGCTCAGAGGCACTGTACCATAATAAGATGAAAAGAGTCTCCCAGATCCTAATATAAACATCATCAAGCCTCTTCACCCTTCACTTCAACCAACTCACTTCCATCATCTCCAACAGCCACACTCCACAGCTCTTGGCCATGTCTCATCAAGAGCTCATAGCCACCCTGCGGACTCGGCCGGAGTGTGAAATACTCATGCGACTGGTGGTGATTGACTCGCGCGATGAATTTCTTCCTGTCGTTGTGGCCGATGATAGTCCCAGAAACACAGTTTCGGAAGCCCAGCCATCTATCTCGTTCGATACACTCCCAGTGAAAGCCTCCTCTCGGGTTGAAGCCCTCACAAAGTCGGAGGTCCCCGTTGACGATGGTGATGACTTTGCCTGAGTCGCGATGGCGGATGATGAAGATTGCTTCGGGGTAGGGAACAGATTCGGTGTAATCTCTGCAGTGTTCGGTTGTTGTTGTGTGTGTAGGCGTACCTTGGCCATCGACAGTGGAAGCCATGGACATGGTATCAATGAGATCCATTTCTTTACTCATTCTGATGATGTTTTACTGTCGACAATTGTGACTGAGTTGCGGTATTGAGGTGGTGAGGTTGTATGCATCCCCACGTAATGCGTCAGGCAGCTGCGGGAGAGCAGCCAACCAACTATTGAGATTGGTGCATCTTGGCAGCCCTTTCAGCCGCTTCAGCACCCGACAGTGAAACGCTGGGACAAGCAGTCCTATATAACGGCAAACATAGATGAGTAAACTACAGGCAGCAGCAACGTATATGTAAAACACATTCAATAAAACAGGTTTCTAGGAACAAAGAGCTTCCAAGTTTGCCCCTGGTACGTACCAGAGAAATGCCGTAGGGTAAACTCGCCAGACTTGCCCCAGACGAAGATGATCGACGCTCGCTCGGCAGCTAGCGAGTGATAGCCGCCTGCAACTTGACTTACAAGTCCTACAGATGTGAATTATAAATGTAAACAACATCTGTTCACGTCGCGCTGCTGCGTTTGGCACCGTATCTTACGGAACTATTATATGGCATGGTCTCATCAATGGTCATGTCATACATGCCCTTGACTGCCTGATACTCGCAGACAAGACCCAACACCAAACCCGATGCCAGTAACCAACTACGCCGTTGGTCAAACCGAGACACCAAAGTCCTAACAAACTCTAGTCATCGACATCAGAGCATGAATAAGGGTGTGAGACAAAAGACCCTGCATGAGTACAACCAACCCAGCCACGACAGCATCTCTCGAAACACATACTCTGCATCCTGGACGATTCAAGGTCACAAGATTGAGCAATCAGTCATTTCTTCGCAGCCTTAAACGCCCAAGACACAAAAATTAACTCGCGCCAAGCCTCGCGTGACCTCAATCACAAACACCGTTTTAACCGCCCGCGTCGCATGGCATGGCACGGCATGGCAACGCATTCACAAGCTGGTCCCTCCCCTCCCCTGTCATTATCGTGTCATTCTGATCTCTCGGGCTTCACAACAAAACCGTTATGCTATAAGTTGAGTTAATCCCTCCCGTCGCATCCGCAAAATGAGGGCGCCACAGTAGCACTCGTAACACGTTCTAGACCAACGGAGCAAACCCTACGAAGCCAAGAACTGTGGCTCAGGGCACGAGGACACGCAACCCATGGGTCCAAAGGGTCTAGAACGTCGTTGTGCTGATCTTGGGTATTCCCGACGAGTTTTCCCACGCTTCTGAGAACCAAGCCCTCCAATAGGACTGCACGGCTGGCTGTGCGAAGGTTTCCTGTGCCACTGCGCTTCACTATTGGTTCTACGACAAGGCGCAACGGAAAAGGGCGATTGAGAGACCCCGAGGTAGAGAAATGGCATAGTGCTCGCCGGGGTATCGTACTTGTATTGATGGTCCGATGGGCATGCTCTCGAATTAGCCAGGAACGCTCGGAGCCCGGCAGGAGCGGAAAAGGGCTTAATTGAAGCAACGTTGTATGAGTGCCGGGAGATCGATAACGGCCTTTTCCGGAGGCGTAGTGTAGTATTGAGTCTATCAACTGGCCAGAATAATAACACTTTTTGTCAATAGCCAGACAAGAATAGCAGCACGGTTTAGAGACGCTGAGACTACAGTAAACGTACCGATTCAAATGTCTTTGTTTACTTACACTCTGCGACTCTGCCCTGAAAATCAATAGAGCCAAGCCCTGCCTGATCCGCATCGGTATCGGCATGCCCGAGCTACATCATGATCTGATAGAAAAGAGTCAAATGGAATAACTGATAAAATAACTGACCAAGTGCCTGAGGGCTGATCACGCGGAAACACTCGCCTACTCAAAACATCGATGCCTTCCGTGAGTACAGTACCCGGATGCAATGTGGTCGAAAGCAATCAGCTGCATGGCGCTCAGTTACAATGCATCAAGCACAGGCACCTATTGCCACATCAAGGAACCCAGACCACGGACGTTTTTTCCAGAGTCAGGCCGAAACAGATCAGTCATAGTCCGTGTTGGCCGAGCTTATGGCCCAGATCTAGAGCCTCCCTCGTGTGATAAGCAAGACCGGACGGACCCTTTCAAAAGGACCTTAATTTGTAAGAGGACCAGAAAAAGAAAGGGATTCACCGCTCCATAATTGTTCAGCCCTGGGATCACCGGGCCCGTGGCTCAAAAGTCCATTTTGAGATCCAAGCTCTGCAAGATGGCGTATTCTGGAATACGGTTGCCAGCAGAAGCCCGCCAAGACGAATTCTAGGCCGCATGGGACTGCAGTCCTGCAATGCAACACTGTCCTGCTCTTGTCAGCGCTTGCGGGGGTTTGATAGAAGAAAAAAAGGCTTCGTCAGAACATGGTGGCTGTGACAGGTCTACTGCTTAGAATGGTTGGCTTTGTAATTTAATGATATGCAAAACACACGTTGCTCATCAGCATCGAAATGGATTGGATGTCCAAGCGGGTCGATCATTCATCAAACTTCAGCTTTCAGGGACCTTTTGGGGCCCACCAGTTCAAAACGCCAGCCAGTGAGGAAATGGGTGAAGCACTGAAGAATTAGGGGACCCTGCCAAGCCAGTGTTCTAGACTCCAGAGCCATGAGTCTAACAGTCTGACTCTCACTTTAAAATGGCGAGCGGCATTATTTCCTCTTTTTTGACGGAAATAGCAATTCAAGCGGAAAAGGAACCATCAGTCAGCAATAACCTCAAGACCAGTGCTAGAGACAGTTAGTGATTCTAGACATGACACGGCTTGCCAAGCAATTCGTGATCGTCTGACAAAGAAGACACTGACGACTGATCCGTCGCATCCGTCGGGGAGCTTGATTAATTAGAGCGCCATGCATCGGGCTCCATGGGAGCATACGGTAGAATTGCCGCGGCATCGCATCGCATCGTATCGCATGCATCGGATGCCATTATCGCATCAGATAAAATAGATACGCGCAAGGTTCTATCCCACTGTAGTATAGGCAAAATGAGAAAACGGAGCAGAGGGGAAAGGGCGTGCTGTGCACGGGGTGGGAATTAAGAAAAGGGTCATCCATATCCCCGATTTAGAGTATCTCCGTCTCGATCCCCTTGCAGCATTGATGAGGCGAGGCTACATACATTTCCATTCCTCCATCGTAAATCTGTGAGATGGAGAATTGTGATTTGAATATGGATATGCCCATGTGGGAAAAAGCAAGCATCTCGATATCTGTGCAGAGAGAGAGGCCATTGGTTCCCAGGAGCAGCTCCGGACGGGAGGACTCTCTGACTGTTTATAACGAAAACGGACGCCCATCGAAGGTTTGGTAGAGCATCTCGGCCGGTGGCGTCGCCATCTCGATGTGGCTCCATCACTTGATGAGGGCGGGTTTTCAGAGCGTGTTCCAGATCGATCTACAACAAAGGGTCTTACCTAACGTTAGCTCCCAGGAACATTTCCCATCTACTCACTACTGTACTGTACATACACTAACTAAGCTGAGAGAGTTTCCATTCGATGATAATGCGGCCTGAGGGGGTGCCTGTTGTGTGTAGCGCCATGGGCAATTGGTGATCGGGTTATGGGAATTGTGGGTGGCATGGCCATGGGCATTTGCTCAAAACCACCACTGAATGGCCGCCGTTTTGTGTCTGGACGATGTCGATGGCTCTGTCTATCTCAAACTCTAGACTGACCCATCAATCCAGTTTAAAACGGTCTCTCCAAAGGGCTGAACGGAGCGACACCACTCACTCGTATTGCTGATCGATCGCGATGAGACAAGTGCAGTGTGCCTTTATCTACGACTCGACACGACTCAACCAGTCTACTCAAAACACATCTCGATGATTAATTCCTCTGTAACGAAGATCAAACAGATTCTCATCCCACACCTGAGCTGACTTGGCTGATAATCTTTCGATGAATCAATCAAGATCCCCCCTACCTACTACGCACGTTAGTCTAAAACCCCACATATCTATCTTCCTTCTCATCGGGACCATCGAAAGGCAAAAAATTAGAAAAATGATAGACGATCGCGGGTTCTGATAAGCGTTCCCGCCCAAGCCCAGTCCCGGCAATCCGACGATCAATCAAACTACGTCTCCAGTTTCACTCGCTGATCCGATGAGTAAGTCTGGTTCCGGGCATCGAGAGGGTATCAATCGCACGTGGGTGCTGCGTAACTGTCGACGTCAGTTTTGCGATAAGCGCTTCCTTTGTGTCATGTTTCGAGGGATGAATTACGCGCGTGCGATGGAGATTGCATCATCCAGACGGCTATTGACTGCTCCATCACACACTACTATAAGGCAAGTTCTCGATGTTCGGAACTGCTGGCTAGACGACGATTATTTACTGCGATCGGGAGTAACTCAAACCCTGTCATCAATTTCGCTTTTAGGGATCATGATGAGATGCAGGGTATTGCCATCGCCAACGGGGTCATGCAGGCAGCCTTGACAAGAACAAGGTTGACGGAGAAGCTCCGGTGCTTGTGAAGGAAGCTCACGATGTCGATTGTAAGCTACAGTACGATGCCGATGGCCCTCGGAGTCATGGGGGTTCTTTTGCCTGTCTCGAGTGCCGTGCCGGATGTGACTGGCACGACTCGGCCGGTGTGATAGCGTGAACGTGAATGGTGCTTTACACTCTGTTTCAAGGTCTTGGCAAAGCACGTTGCGACTTTGAGGACCAATCCAATGAAGCCGTAACGGACGACATCGAGATGCTCAAGGCTGTCCGTTGCAATGCAATGTGTCCATGCAATGCCATGTCTTTCTTTTTCATGCTCAACAAAAAGACACATGTATGTATCAGGAGAGTGACAGACAGTTCCAGAGCCAGTCATCTGTCTTTATTCCCGTCCAGAACATTCAGATATCTCGTTAGAATGCTCTGGACTCTACCCACACCCGTGAAGCGAATCGACGAGATTGTATCGCCATTGGAACGGAATCATCTCCGACTAGTGGGATCTGGGTCATGGGACAGGAGGCACAGAACAAGACAGTAAAAAACCGAAGCTTTCATGTCCTTCGATCCTGTTCTAATGGCCCGACCAAGGTTCTCGTCTCTGTGCCCTGAAGATCGGAAATTGGCTGTGTCATCAAAGGAGTGGCCGATGGCGCTACGACTGTTTTGGAGGCTGACTCCAAACGCCGGAACGGAAGGCCCTGCCAAGATCTCCGTTCGCTAACTCCGTTTACCGCTTACTGTGATATCTCGTTAACCACTCCCTTCACCTCGCTCAGTTGCATGTTAACAACAAAGCTTCACAAGGTCCCTGTGAGTCACGGCAAGGGGCCCTGTAAAGAAACCAAAGGGCGGGAAGATGCACCCGAAATAGCAATACAAAATTCATGGATCCCAACACGATCCACTGCCAAAAGACAGCAAAGAAGCAGCGGTCATAAACACCATGAAACTCAACTCTACAGCATTGTACTTTCTGCAGCGGACTTTTCACTGTCAAGCCCAACACGCCAATTTACGCATTCCAACAATGCTCTATTTCTGGGTACACTAAACGCTAGCTCAGAGCCCAATCCAACGGTTCAGGCTCATCATGCAAGGACAGGGTTCTCGCTCTCGCTCTCGGTCAGAGTCAGCCCTCAAAAAGAATTAGGGGTCCATCATCTCTTCTGTACGGAGTATCATTCATTCAAGCTCGACCTCAAAATACTGGAGCCCGCCCGTAAGACCAGCGTTGCAGCCCTGAAAAACTGAACGACCCGAATCCCCGGGTACGCGGTGTGCTGCGCTGTATGTATGTAGCATTCTGCTCATCTTCCTCCCTGTGGATATTGGATCACCCCGGTGCTTAGATCGTGGTGGTGCCCGTAGTCGCGGGCGGCTCTGTTGTTCTGTTCTGTGATGATGGGCTGGGCTGGGCTGGGCTGGGTTGTCTACGTTGCATCAGGATTGAGGCTTGTAAGTGACAGCAATCCAATAGCGCCTTTCCATACGAGGACAAAACTTTGCAAATTACAATCCTGTCACAATCGAAGCTTGGCGGGCGCCCAATAGCGACTCTTTCATGTGTTGAGAAACGATGCCGATTTGTGTCTCTCAAAGTTATTCATGCGTTGACAGCGGATGGAGAACAGAAACAAACTCTCTCCCCCATCGGATCCCGCGATATGCGTGAAACCCGCCCTAGCATTCAAGACTCCATCCAAAGAGCCGCCCTTCATATGCTGTTGGCCGCACAACAAGGGTTAAATACTGCATCACATCTACTCCGTGCTGTAATGTACATGCCGCCCGGCGCGAACGCCATGGTTTAAATGTGACAGATGCAATGTATGCTTATTGTATCAATTGCGCGGCCTTTCGGCGCGGTTCAAGCGCCGCCATCCATTATCAATCACCATGGCATACGCATGCCGTACAAGCCGAAAAGCCCGTCACTTGGACAATCAGTTGCAGCAGGCACCCGCGGAAGACGGGCGCACGCAGTCAGCTCGATATGTCCTTTTTTATTTATTTACCTACCTAATTGATCCCTGTGGCTTCGTGCCCTTCCTTGCTGGGCTGAGCTGGCCGATCCGGGGTTATTTTAACGGTGAACTCAATTTCATGAGGCGGACCATTTGAATTGTCTCACTACCGTCTACGTCTACATACCGTACATTTGACTCATCTTGCCAGAGCAACACTGGACAACTCATCTTGGTCCAAGCTACAGGAGGTGAAAAGCTAGAGTGATACAGCACAGGCACAGGGTCTTTTTGCACAGACTTTTGGGCCCTGAAGCTAGAAGCTTCATCAACACGAGACTCTGCAATCTAATTTGCAGGAAGTTCCCATTGTGCAAGGAAGACCCGGTTACGGGAGCCCAGAGCAACGATTGACAACAAGACATCTACATAATAATGCAACAAGCTTTATCTGCATTTGCATTTTTGTTCCTTTTTTCGTGCCTGGGTTAAACAAGGCGGTAGATACATAGATTGCTGCCAAAAAGCAAACAATGCATGAATACATTGCGCTGTACCTTTTTGTCTCTGAAGCTGTGCCCCGTTGTCGTCGTAAGCAGTTATGAGCTGGTTCCTCCCGTGCCGTGACAATATTACATACAGTTCTGTAAGAAGTACGGACGGTACAGTACATACAGGCATATCCGAGACATCAGCCAGCCTCACAACGGGACGAACTTGGGCGTGAGGTTAAATCACGGGCGCTGCAGGGGATAATAACAGAATATTTCTGGACAGTTCCGTAGAGTCGGTTAATCAATTAGACACAGCGTGATGCCTCACCAGCATAACCTGACCCGCCAGGTCAATCATCACAGGCCAAAACAAAAAGTCTCGAGATTTAGTGATGATCCCGTAAGCCCCGATAGATCGCATAAGCCCAACACAAAACAGAAAACGGAGCATCTCAGATGAATCGACAGGGGTAAAATGTAAACTAAACGGACAAGATGGAGATGGACGGGTTTCGCCTGGTCAGGACTCAGGACCCAAGACCTGACGTTGCATGGGCCAGGCCTGTTCTGGTATTGGGTTCGAGCCAAGCCACGCCCCTCCTCTCACTCCCTCTGCCTCCTCCGTTTTTGACTGAACCTGAGCTTGCTCTGTTGATTCAACGCCAAGTTTCAAGCCAAGACTCAACAGCTCGAGAGTTTGTGTATGGTTGCTGAGACAATTATCCCTCACCGAGAGCAGTCTTAGATAACAGCTCAGCTTTGTCTGGTGCTGGCATATGCCGCAGATGCAAAGTATGCATGTATCTTTTCCCAGGACTCAAATTGAATTGAACTGAACTGAAAGCTGGTGCCTTGAAGAGGGGCGTGTGCTACAACTTGGGACGCTCCGTTTTGCTCGTTCTTGGGCTTGGCACAATGTCTTGTTGCTGTTTCTCTTCGACCTGCTGCCGATCTTTACTCCGCACCACGCCGTCTTGCAAGACACCTCCGTGGACAAGCAGTTAAATCGTCGATCCGCAGCAGCACAGCTAAAGGAGACCAAGGGGACGAAACTTACGTAGCCCCCAAAAAACCACACATACATACTGAGACTGCCCTGTTTCTCTCTGAGTGCGCGTATCTATATGTGTGTGTGTGTGTGTGTTGCATCCAATTGCTAGCAGGTTCAAGAAAAAGAATAAAAGCCATTTTGATAAAAAGGCCTGCTCACCCCCCAGAACAACGCCTTGGATCCAGAACCTACATCCCTTTTATGAAACGAATTTCACGATACGACTCGACTCGACTCGACTCGACTCAACTCTATACGATACATACAATAGCCTAGTACATTCTAGGCTCTCTTCAGTGATAGCGATTGATTGATTGTGCACTCAAATAAACACACAAGGGGTGTCCAGCTGCAATCGACCAGACTAAGCCTCAGCCACCTGTGCTACAGTTCGAAACTGTACCGTCCGCCCGTACCGTATCTACCGTATCTGTCTGTCTGTCCGTCGTCTACGTATACGACGTGGCGTGAGCAGCGTTGCTCGCCCTCCCTGGTCCCCAGTGCCCAGTCCCGTTCAGGCTCAGACAGGTCAAGACAAAACACAAGACACACCCCCCTCCCCCGGACGGGCTTGTTTTCAAGGCTCCAGAGTTCAAGAGGCTAGGCCCCTGGTCGCTCTTCAATCCTTCTTAACCAGCACAGTCCCCTTGAGGGCGAAGCATTCAAGCAAGAGCCAGCACAAAGCAGCAAAGCAATTACATTACCAAGGCGCCAGCACATCCCCATCCACTTGAAACAAACAAAAAAAAAGGCTTTAGCTTCTTTTTCTTCTTCTTATTCCTTGCCCTGCCTGCCTGCCTGCCCCTTGCGGTACATCACCCTCAGAAATTATCTATATTATAACCCGCCCTGTCTGCCCTCTCCAACCTCGTCTCCATCATCATGTCTGCCAGACCTTCAAGCCACCACTTTGGATCAACCAGCTCAACATCATCAACACCTTCTTCAGGCTCCGACTCAGACTCTTCCAGCTCAGGACACAGATACAGCATGGACTCAATCGCCCTCCCTATCGCCTCTGTCGAGGTTCTTCGCTGCATGCGATGCGCTCGCTCAGTAGAGGCTACTTCCACCGACGACGTCAGCACCATGGGAATGGTTCGCATCGCACACAACCTCTACTACTGCGAACGCTGCGCAAAGATGGTCGGCTACAAATAAATGAATCAACCAACACACAACTACTAAAGGCCTGAACACGAGTAACACACGGAATTACTTTCAGCTTTTTCTTCTTCTTTCTCGGTGGAGGGAAACAAATCACATTGCGACATGAACGGTTAATCCCCAAAGCATTCAATGATTCTTCCAGCCAACCAACCAGCCAGCCAGCCAACACACAACAACCACCTTTTCGGCGCAAAGGAAACATGATATTCGGCTCTTAACCCCCAGTGTGCCGCATGAATACATCCCCCTTCCGCCATTAGGGTCAGCCAGCCATTTCTTGCATTTGGCATACCCAATCAACACCAAGAGCAAAGCCATATATCGCCACAAAGCATAGTTGACCATCAACATCAACATGCGAGGACGACCTAAATTGGCACCCTCTTAACAACAACCGAAGCAAAAACCCAACGACACCAGCAAAACCCACCCTCTTAGCACCTACAAATCTCAGGAACCAATTCCCATCCTTTTTTTGAGGTTCAGGACATTCGAGTGATTGGGTGCGGCATGTCCGTCATCAATGTATGGGTACCCGTCAGCTTCCGGATCAGCACCTGTCAGGCTCAGCTCAGCCCAGCTCAGCCCAGCCCAGCCTGCGAGTGATCAACCCCTCCAAAAGATAAAGACTGCATTCACTGCCTCATGTGAGATGGATACCACTTGAGGCGCTGTCTTGTCAATTTTCATGACCACCATTTTTTTGTGTACCTATTTGACGACCTTGGATGTTTGGAGTTTTCTTTAGGATGGGATATATAACACTGTCACACTATCGGATTTTCTTCTTCTTCTTCTTCTTCTTCTTCTTCTTCTTCTTCTTGTATACCCACGGATACCCTGTTTACTGCCGCCGGGCGCTTTGGATATTTTTTTTTGGGGTTATTTGGATGCTATTGTTCGCTTCTATTCATCGTGGTGGATACACGCAAGTCCACGGCCTGGTGCCTGGCACGGATTTAGCCTCCCGGGCAGGCTATTTTGTCTATATACTGGTTCAAACAATTTATCAAAAATTGCCATATCATATCGTGTTTTACCATGTTATTGTGTCTCGTGCATTGTGCTCTCGCACTAATCTCATCTGTATCTTGCGTGTCGGTCATGTAGTTGGTGGTCATTGACGCCTGATCTCTAACACTCACTGTCCGTCTAACTACAGGCTACTACAGCAGCCCTCGGCGCTACTTTACGTGCCGTCTCTGGCATTGCTAGCACGTATCTATGTACATCCGACCAGGGTCGGGAATACTGCCATTGGCTCTTTCGTTCTCAAACGGTGATTGCCATTTTTACCCTCCCCCTCTCAGAACCAATTAGAGACTGCCCAAGAGGAATTTCAACAGCAGACTCAATGTTGGCTGCCGAAAAGGTCACATACCAGCCGCTGACGTCTTGGCTCCCCAACTTTTCCGTGATCATTTCTCTTCAAGCGGGGGCTTCAGATGCGTATGGAGACAGAGAGAGAGAGAGTTCTCATGATCTGAGTCTGAGTCTGAGTCTGGCTTCATCGATAGGAATGAGAGCGGAGTTGGGAATGGAGACATGGCGGTCTCGCTTCGACTCACTTCTCTTTGACTTTCACTTTAATCTGAGACTCTAAGACCTGTCCTTTCCCTTCTGCTCTTCTCCGCCTGTCACTCCAGGTTTTATCCCGGCTTTGGCAATTCTCCTCGGTTAGGGTTTTTAACAGAGCCCAGAGCAACTCCACTATTTCGGTTTACTTGCTTATTTCTGCAGATTTAGTGGAGTCTTCAAGTTCCATTCAATATCTTGCACCCGCAGCTGCAGCTGCATCTGCATTTTTTTTTCTCTACTCCTCTGTGAGGCTATTCCCACTGTCCCACTCGTCGCGGTCTAGAGCCGTCTCGGAGATGTGTCGAGATTACGACGACGTGACATGACATGGATATGAGTGCCTGCCCTGAGAAACAAGGCCAAGACCAATCGATCCAATAGTGCAGTGGTGCCGCACTCACATGCAGATTGGCTTGCGATCATTGCATAAACTCTATGTAATATCTACCTATGTCCGTGTGACGATGACACTTGAAACTCAATCAGTCCAGTCACACTGGCACTTGCCCTACAAATCGTAGCTGGAGATTTCAGCTGTCGACTGCACAGCTTAGGTTTGCCCAGCCAACCATCAAAAGTCAATGTCAGTTCGCGTGCGGCACCTCAGACGCAAACAGTGGAGTCTTGAGTATGAGTGCCGTGGGCTATCCGTAAAAGGTACCATGATAGCTCATAGCCTAACTGCAAGTTACCCAGCACCGTTTTCACGCTTCTGCAAGCTTTGCAAGCCACGAGCGTAACTGTTATAGGCATTTCAGAACATCCCAGCCACACGAAGGATGGATGCATGTGGCCTAAAAAAAGCACATATGGACGAGTCGAGCTAATGTACGACTTGTCCTCCTGCCGCACAACGCGCCTGTAGTAGCAGATTGATAGGAACAAGACGGAGTTTGTAGGTATTTGACTTTGGAGCGGCAGTCGAGGAGATGCGTGCGTCTACAAAAGTGCTACGGTAGTCGACTGGAGTGGATTGGAATGTAACATTGGCTTGCGTAGCTGCATCTGCCGTTATCCTTCAGATAGAGGAGATGCAGGTCTAGACTCCTCGAGACTCTGGTCAAGAACTGCCCGACTCCCCGCTCGCTCGCCATCCTCGGCTCCATCAAAGCTTCAAGGCAGCAGCAGCGAAAAATAAAGGAAATAAGATGGCGGCGGTGGCTCAACGGGTCTAAATGCCGGAAGGTTAACAATCCGAGACTACGGAGTACGAATTGCTCGAAATGGTCATTTCTTGATTCCTCTGCGATTCAGGACCTCGCAGCTCCACTAACACCAAGATAGAGCACCTTTTCAAAGTCCCCGTGCCAAGCTTTATTTCCTGCTCTTGTGCCTTGCGTTTCCTTGCTCAACTTGCAGTCCAGGGTTTCAGTACCGTTCTTGACCAAGCTCGAAATAGCATCTCATCGACCCGCAGGGGTTGCAGTGAAGCCAGGGTAGGTAGGTAGGTAGGTAGGTATGTATTTTACGACATACGGAAGTTGAAGTGTGAAAAACATGTCCCAGCCTGCTGGTCTATCCATCGTATCGCCCGCTCCAAAAGCTGACATGCAGCAATTATGAGGCTGCCATGTTGTTGGCCTTTTCCTTGGCATGAGACGTGAGACAAAAAATGAGCCCCTTGTCTTGCCTTACATTGGATCAGTATGTACTGTAGAATGCACTGAATGTCACTTTGTCTTAGAAGATAGGCAATACGCAGAGACAATTGATCATTCTGACAAGGCTACAAGACAATCAAAGCCGGAGTCCTTCTCATCCGTGATAGATAGTGAGACTTCACTCACCGGTCTGGACCCGACCCCCCGAACTTGATTCAAGGCCTTCGCTCGGCATGTCGTCCGTTTAGAGCAGAAGCGGCATCGACGGATCTGAAGGTTATGGCAACAAACATCCCGAGGCCGATCCGTCCGAAGGAAATAACACTTTTAGTGATTCCCTAGACTATGAGCAGTTCCGTCTTAATGCCGATTTAACCGTCTAATTATCGAGCCCCCATGCACACAGCAACGTCGTGTCGTGATGTTATCACCGTCCTCGATTCTCAGTCTTCCCGTGCAGCAAATGAGCGCTTTTTTCTTTCTTTAACCCGTCTTACACCCCCCCGACAGGTCATGTCCATCCATACAGTACACATTCACCCGTCTAACCAGAAAACGGTTGCGCCCGTGAGCTATGCAGCCAGATGTCATAGGGTCCCCGCGCGCCAACTCCAACGCGAGTTAGCTTCACATTGAATGCCGCAAGGGATGACGTTTTCTCATGCGTCCAGGGTTTTCTCTGCTCCCTTTATTAACATGGTCATGGCGGTGACAGTGACAGGAGCCACACCGAAATGAAAAAGAACGCCGAGAAAAAGGGCTCAAGTCATGGCCCTGAATGTTGGAAGAGGAGAGAACAAAAAAAAAGAAATGGATCTCGTGTAAGTTTTTCTGGTGGAGGGCTAAACGCACGGGCGATCATCACAAAAGATCAGATCAGATATTCTCCATTTGAGGCTCAAGCCCCCCGAGATCCCAAACTCAAAAATAGTAAAAGGAAACACGTATTTAGAAACAGAACATCAAGAGCATGGATTTAAGGGGTTCTTTCTCCCTTCCGTGCAATTCCCTTGCACAAACACGTACACACCATCGACAACATGCATCTTCCCGCAAAGACCCTGCGAATGCCCTCATTCTAATATGACCCACCCCCCTTTCGTCATCCCGTCCTCTGACCTCATCGTGCAGGCCACCACGACACCGACGTTACGTTATCGAGCAGTCTCAAAAACAGGGCGGTCTATAAAAAACAACACTGACATGGGTGCGTGACGTCGCCTGTGAGGGTAAAAACTGCTAAACGGTTTGCTTTTGCGGTATTTGACATGGGTTCTTCTGGCGAAACGGTCACCAAGCGGGAATAGACTGAGGTGAGGATGATGTACATGAAGATCAGAGAACCCTTACAATGAGCGAAACGGTGAGGTTGTGGCGTATGTGTAGCTCGACTTATTTTGAGCATTATAGGGCTGTTGCGTGCACCCGGCGGTCAACGGGCGAGCTTCTATGCTGCTTCTAAGAATATTCGATTTCTGATTACCGAGATTGTCTTCTCGATTACATACCCAGGTGCTTCCGTGCATGCTCACACCAAGGCTATTCCAACGCCTTACACCCAATCCCCACATCCCTTAATTACAAAGTTAGACATGCAAACGTATTATATCCGAACATCATGTTTCCGTAAACCAACGACCGTGAAGCTATCAACCCTCCATTCTCACATCCGTCTCCCTCCCGAGATTCTTCAGCAGGAAACTGCGCTTGAAGTACTCGTTGGGGTGAACAATGGTCTCGAGCTGTTGTTGTGTCATGACGCCCTCATCCTTGGCCTTCTTGATCTCTTGCTTGTGCAGATGCTCAAATACACTGCGATCGCAATTAGTATATATGTCATTCAAGGCATGGGCATAGACTTACCGATTACATGCCATATGGAACTTTTGCTTGTCTTTATCCTCTTTAACGCCCTGGAGAACAGAGCGATCATTAACACCCATAGCCTGGACAAGTGCTGAGAGGTTCTCCATGTTGAAGTGTCGGTATGGGCATCCGTGGGCCTCACCAGGACCAGGAGGATGCTCGGTAAGGATCTTCTGACAACTGAATGGACTATAACCACCTCCTCTTCGGTTGGAATCACCACCTACATCACCATAAACGTGACGAATGTTATATCGGTACTCCTTGTTGAACTTGTCATCTGTGATCTTGTGGAAGCTCTTTCTCCAGAATACAAGACACTCCTCCAAGTTGAGCCCAATACCCTTGAGAAAGAGCGAGTACTGCAGTCGACCATAGTGCTTGAGATGAGCATCTCGACGTAGTGAGCGGTGCAAGTGGGACATGCAGGCTGGGAAGTGTTGAGACAAGTTGTCGATGTTGGCAGCGCTGATCTCGGCACCGGGCACAGCGGCTGTGCTGGACATGTAAGATGCGTCGGGGGTGATGAAGTTCTTGGAAAGATGGTTGAGGATGGGTGTGAGTCGGTCATCCTCGTCAAGTCGAGGAAGAGCACGGGCAGTCAACTAGACACTGTCAGTTCAGACCTTGGCAAAGAGTTTTCAGATGCTGTACCTCAAGTTGTCGCTCCAGTCGCGAGCTGAACTCCGAGACTACCATGCCAGCCTGTTCTCGGCCTGGCACAAACGCCTTTCCAGCCTTCAAGAACACTCTTCGGCTCTCAATGAGCTCGGGAACTCGTTCCCAGTCTACCTTGAACCATGTATCATCATCATTCTCGCCCTTTCGGTTGCTAGCAAAGGCGGCCAGCTCCGCAGCATACTTCCTCCTATCCTCATCTGTTACGTCTTCGCACCAGTCTAGGCCAAGAGTCTTGACAAAGGCAGATCGCTCGGCGAGATCGTCATCATTGAGTCGCAGGCGGAAAAGCATCGTCTCGACACGGGTGAATCGACGGCGCAGGTCTTCAGTAGACGAGAACGCAAGTCGGAGGATAAAATGGCTGTAGTGGTCTTTTTGGCGTTGCTCGAATATCTTCTTGGAGCCTGAGCTGTTGGCCTCGAGGTGAAGGTGCTTCTTGAGTATGGGCTTCATGTGTGTTGCAGTCTCGGCAGGAGTCTTGTTGCGGAACGAGCATGCTTCGAGTTCAGCGAGAACTACCGAGTATTAGATACGCCCATTATTGCAATTTTCAGCAGCCTACCTCGTAGTCGGTCGATGGCCCATTGTTCAAATTGCTCGAGGGTGATATCCGCTGTGGGAGGATCTGTGTAAAAGTTGAGACGATGAGGATAGTCGAGATCTTTGTATGTAGGGGCAGCGAATTGCTTCTTGCGATGGTCGACGACATTTCGCCTCTTGGGGTCGATTCGGTTAAAGTCTTGCCGCAACATGATTTCGTTGTTTGTTGAGTATCTGTATCGACGGAGTGGAAACTGCCCAAGGAGTGGAATCGGTTGGCAAAAGGTATAGGAGGGAGACGCGACTTTACGCGTCTGGCGTCGCGGGGTGGAGCGGGCAATTAAGGACCTGTAGCCCAATCAGAAGCGCGCGAGGTGTTCCCCAGGTGATTTTGGCGTGCAAGCAAGCCCACGATTTACTTAGACAATGCCATTAATTAATAAAGAAGGATTTGTTCTTAAGTATAAGAGAGTTCGACCAGTCAATTAATGCTGAAATGACTGGGTCATCTAAACTTGTGTTTCAACGCGACAACGGAAGCGATTTTGCATCCGAACGTCCTGCCATCATGCATTTCAAGAGGTAGTCGATGACCTCAGTTGGAGTATTAAGTTGTTCCAATTCCCCGTCATTCACAAGTGAAGCACTCATGCCTATCAGCTCCCTCCATACTTTATATGGCATCAATATATCCTGCAAATAGCCTGAGCCATGTCAGTTCAGCTCAGACGTAGACCTGGGGCATCAATTCCCAAGACCTGTCGCTCTACAACTCCATTCAAAGTCCCTTCAACAGTATGTACAAGCCTCAACCAACCATTGTGTACTAGTAACTCATTCTTTCAGATTAATACAGAGAGTATTTCAGACTCAGCTCTACTATTTAAACTGCCGCCTGAAGTTCTTACCATGATCTTCGATCAAGCGCCGCAGGTGGACAAGATCATGTTAGCGATGACCTGCAAAAGTTTACTCGCAACTTCACGGCTGTGTAGCCTTTCTGTACCTCTCCGTGAATCGCACATGGCCACTTGGAATAGGCCAGACTCTTCACGCACTGTAGCTTCATGCTCATGTTTGAACATGGGTGATTTACTCCGGAGGTTTCGGCCAAGGGACGCTCGTGGTCGACCAAGTCGGGCGTGGAGTTGGTGTCTGGACTGCTGTAGATATCTCCCGACAAGACGAGGATGGTGGCAACGCCGAATGATAAAAGAGCCTGCTGTGGTATCCCGAGATGGGCTACCAAACTGTGAGCCTATTATTAATTGGTTCGGTCGCGGACTCAAACAGCAGTGCCCTATTTGTTACCTGAAGGACGTCCAATAGCTCCAACAACCAAATTAAAACATAGAGATGATATCGTCAAGAATGTACTTTTGATAGGTATTTCTTATGATCCTCTAACTTTCATTTTTGAGAGAATTAACGAACTTAAAGACCTCCGGAATAGACTTCACGTTCAAAGTTCTCACGCTTATGCCTAACACCAACACTACAGCTGAAGCAGCCCAATTCTCAATTACAATATACAACGCCATGAATATCAACATAATAGGCCTCGAAAAAAATATACTGATTAAAGCTGCTGCGCACTGGAATTGTGTTAAACAGACCCATGGACCTTGAGTGATTAGGGGACATATTTGGGATGAACGCCAGGAAACTCATGATGCCTTCATTTTCCTCTCGCCTCAGTGGATGTCCTAAGATTAACGTTCATAAAGCCTAAAAACTTCTACCAGTCATTTTGAGCTCACTTCAACCTTTTTAGAATCTTAATTTCTTATATATACCATTCCCTTTTCCCCATCACTAACCTCAAAACTCACCACTCTTTCTATCCAATTTTTGTACAGCCAGACTTGTACATTATTCTTAAGATCACCCAACATAGAGCATCTTCCTTTCTGCACTTTATAGTTGCTCCTGTACCAAGATCAGCATCACTTAGTCCTTCCGTTTGCACATCATGGACATTCAGCAGTACCTCATTCACGAGCTTCCACAGGAGGAGTCTCCAGATGGCTCGAACCGCGTGAGCTTGTTTCCACAGATGCCCCTGCTGGACTTGGATTCCAAATTGCAGAATGTTCGAAAATTCTTCCATTTGGCCTCCATTGCACCGGCACGAGATAGAGATAACTTGAAGGAACTCGAAGCCAACTTCAAGGAAAGCGTGAAGACAAAAAACCTCCAGGATCTTCAGGAATTGATCAACCCTTACCTACAACCACCAGATATCAGGATCCTCCACAACATCGATTTCATCCAGAACGAACTTTCTGATGCGCCTGGGGAGATCAGCGACTACTACCAGCAACTGATTCAGTGCACCCAGCCGGGGTCTCATGACCTTGGAGTCTCCCCGAACGCTCAAGAGTCAACAGACAGGATTTTCGAGTACACAGGGACATACAAGTCCCGATATGGCTCAGCCCGGCACTTTATGAGGCGGCTGAGACTGGTATGCCGGAGGCTGAAGAAATTCTGTGGCTGTAGAGGTAGTTTGAAGCACCGTGAAATGGATCGCCTCGAAGAAGTTAAGGAACGTTGCCAGCACCCAGGAGTCGTTCTAGGGAATGGCCTCCAGTACCTGCAGTCTATCGGGATGAACAACCAACGCGTTGATCTCATCTCAGCCTTACCGGCTCTCATGTTAGCGTATAGCTTGATCCATCAGGTGCCAGGCCCAGTCAAAGAGCTGGAAGAGAAGTAAGTAGTCCTTGATTTTCGCCCTTGTACATTACTGACCGTATTTAGGTTCAACGAAGATCTTGGCCGATGGAAGACCATCAGCATCCGGAACCAGCCTGACCTCCGCTTGTTTGAGGCGGCCGCAGGTGCTGCATTTGCAGTCAAATCTTTCCCCCAGGCTGCAGACATGTACCAGCTCAACCTCAACAGCACTGCGCAACTGCAGTCTGTGGCTTTCGATTTCATCCTTCAAGCGTCCTCCGGTAAGTCTTCTGTTATGCCTCTGTTGATGCTTAGATATACTAAAAATGATGCAGCCATTCAAGAAATGCACGCTGAAGGCCTGGATGTTGATGCACCCCAAAGCACAATGGAAAATTCAGTTGGGGTTAGCGAAGATCACAAAGCTCCAGACCAGCACGATTCTGGCATTAGCGTAGGCACTCCCGTTGAATCTGGCATGTACTCTCAGATGCTAGATGAGGACGACGACTATTCCTCGGCTATGTGCACGCAACCGGATGCCCTCCTCGGGCCCGAATCTCAGTGCTCCTATGGCTTTGTCGACCTGTAACTTATCGGGCAGGTCTGTTGGGCTCTACCTCGACGAAGTCATTTGGGTGTAACACCAAGTCTACGACTGCATGTATTTATGGGTTTTACGAGAAGAGTTGCGCATACGTGATCCCAATTTGGGGGCGAACGCGAGTGTGTCTTTTGTATTTTATTTTGTTCTTACACGGATTGGTAATGAGTTATGGGTTGTATGGAAGTATAGATGTCTTCCTACTCCCCAAGCTCATCAACCAGTAGCAAAACAAAGAGGGACTGTAATAAGAATCCATTGTTTTGCTGCATAATTCTAAGTGCAATTTTACAATTTTATAACATATCTCTGCAGTGACGTATATCGCCATCACGAGGCTCAGATCAACTCATTGTGAACTACCCCATGTCAACCAAGATTGAGCTTTGTTGGAACTGTCTTCTATAGTTAGATGCTTGTTGACGTAGCTATCTTAGCTTGATGCAAAACATGCTGCTCTTCAGGCCTCCACTGACAAAGAACCCTTTGCCTATCGATCAGTCTCCGTAATCAGTTAGATGGAGGCGGTGATTGCCAGATCTAGACCACTCGACCGAGGGCTGAGGTGGGTATCGGTCCGTGATGAATGCGACGGGAGGGAGCAACAGCTGCTAGAGCGCCTCTCGCTCCCGAACAAGTGGAGATTGCCGGGCGCTTATGGGGCGCCGTTTACAGGGGCGGGCGGTAGGTGGCTTTCATTTCTGTAGGGCTGAAGAAGAGATGAAACCAACAAATGCAACATGAATGTCAAAAGACTTGCATGATCGACGATGGTGATAATAAATGCGTGTTGATTGTATGTGAAATAGTGAACTAAACAGATCAAAAATAAGCCGATGGATAAGCACAAGACGCCAGGGCCAAGATTATCGCAAGGCATACTCACATCGTCCATCCATCGATCGAGGTAGTATCCCATGACTTGTGACTCTGGGTTCCCTGCGACATGGATGACTCGAGAAAACGGCCCCCACCCTAAAACGCATTTGACATGGATAACACATTAGTCTAGCACATATGTAAGGTCAGATATCACTAAATAAGTTTTGGGAGGGGAAAGATACCGCGTTGAAGCCCGTCTTACCTTATGCCGTAGGTAGGGTACTGGCACTCTCTCACTGGCCCTACGGGGCTGGGCTGAATGGAACGGACTGGGGTGATCCCTCAAGGCTGCCTCATCCACTCTGTGCCGTGCCGCGCTGCGTTGATGAGAGGAGGGGATTGACAGACAGGGTTCGGGGTTAAACATGCCAAACCTTGAACATTAACTGATTACCTTACTTGAATCCAGTTCTACTCGCTCTGCTTCGTCTTCGTCTTCATCCCCATCTTCATCTTTAATGTGACGTCTTTCCTCATCCCCTCTCCCATAAATCTTCATATGGGACCTCGCTCCGTTAACGATTACTCATTCACAACTGCCGCGTCAGCACTACATCCGTTCCTCAGTCAGCCTTACCACCACAGAACGTAACCCACCAGAAATGCTATGATGGCTACCTCGAGCGTCTTCTCCGCTCGACGTCGCACGTCACCCGGTGACTCTGACGACACCGACATGAGCTTCCCTCGCTGCGCACCCGGAAGACGTATTCCCAGCTCGGAGTGGGAGAAGATACGTCCAGTAATCACGAAGCTCTACCAGGAAGAGAAGCGACCGCTCAAAGAGGTCATGGAAGTCCTCGAGCGTGAACATGGCTTCACTGCAACGTGTGTAAACCTCTTCGTCTCTTAAAGTCTCGGGTGTTGACTCGTTTTGCAGTGTCAAGATGTACAAGTCGAGGATTTGGAAGTGGGGTCTTGACAAGAAGCTCAAGAGTGATGAGGTCCTCGCTATTCTCATCCTGAGGACTAAACGTGAGGCGCAAGGGAAGATATCAGAGTTTACTATTCGTGGACAGCCAGTCGATCTGGATAACATAAACAGATACATCCGACGGAATCCGGGCCTTGTTGCGCGCTTCAGGGCGGGTGTTGTGCCCAGCATCCAGACAACTCTCGAGGTCCAATGTCGGACACCATCACCAACACCGAGTCACCACTCGTTACCACCACCGAAGGAGATTTCCAACGTCGAACAGGTCCTCAATCTATTTAGGGACTACTTCGATACCTCTTTCACCAGTGGAATATGGAACCATGAATATAACGGTGACTGTGTCAGCCCAAGGCCTGGTGACCGCAGTGTCGAGCTGTTTGAACGTGCGGTCGCCAGCTTTGGTCTTGTCAACAGGTCAATGATGAGAAAAGATGAAATCTCAATAAGCACTCTCCTCACTCCAGCATTTGAGTCGCTCAAGGAGATAATCGCCTCTGAGAGCCCTGTTTTCGCTGTACGCACAGCTTTCCTCCTGTGGTATCTCCATCGATTTCATAAGGAAGACCTTCTTCACATTGTCATGAACTACCTCGCTGGCTTAGTACCTATTGTACTGGGTCATGATCACCCCATGACACGAATCTGGAAAATCATTGGGTCTCAGGACTTCTCCGATCATTACGAACTCTCCACACGACTCTACTCTTCTCTCGTGCCTCTCTTTGAGGAGCGAATTGGATTCGCCAATTCCCTCACCACAATTCTCTACTGCGACCACATCGACTGTCTTGTGCACCATGGCCAAACAGCAGAATCACTCAGTGTCGCTACACAATACAGAACCCGAGCAGAAGCCACACAATTACGGCATCCTTGGCTCCGCGAACTTGCAATCTTACAAACAGGCATAATGTGCAATGCGAAAACGGCTGAGGGGAAGATTGAGGAGGCAATACAGTGTCTTCAATCACTAAAAGATTGGGACCTTGACGAAGAGCAACAAGCCGGTATGAACATTCAACTAGGCAACTACGGCTATCAAATGGGTGACTTCTCCTTGGCAATTGACTGCTTCCGCGAAGCATCTCGCCTCATAACCGCCAGCCAAGGCGACGAGAGGATCCACCTCACATGTCTCGCAAACCTCGAGTCCGCGCTGCGCAAAAGCGGAGAGGCTGACGAGGCAGCCCAGGTGCATGAGCTACGGCTCAGACGATTATCAAACTTTGCCAGGGAGACTGGCACCTTTGCAAATCTGCCTGAATCCTGCGCCGCGGCCGTGAGTCCGGGGGATAGTTACAGCTGGGACGCTCAGCAAGTGTCTGATTGGCACTGGAGTGAGGATGGGCATGGTAGTGCGATGCCTACCTTGGCATTGACATGATGCCTGCAGCATCTGCTTACTGCATTGTGTTTCATGATACAGGGGGGTTCTACATGATATGGAATATGACTTTGTGTGTATATATTGAGCGAGGGTTTCGGGTTTAACGCTTTTACGACTAAACATTTTACTACAATCAAGACACTATTAGGAATGAATTCAAGAGATACAGAAGGAAAACAGATGATTGAAAGAAGGATCAGTCTAAAAGACTAGCTGGTGGGCATCTTGGACGAAAGCGGTATCATTTTTCGAGGCCACAACTGGCGACCTCCCTGGGCTGTGTACATCGGTCTAGTTGAAGCGGGACCTTATCAAGAATCTGCGAAGACTTTATTCATCTTATAAACGCTTTTCTTGTTGTTATTGACTCTCTCTTTCATGATGTTGAATGGGTAAGGGCAAAGCAGCATCATGATGTTTTGGGCGGGCCATACAGTCTTACGTTTGCAACGAGGTAACAACTTTAATTGTGTGATGTGACCATTGACGGCAGTATGTCTTGGATAAAAGACTCCTGCATTAGTGGCCGTTGCTGAATATGGCACTTGAGTGTGCTGTAGAGTTCGTTGTGGCATATGCTTGTGAGTGTTGGGTTGCATAGTTGCGGTCTTCTTGAGGATGCTTGACGAACAATGCAGGCAGGCAACAACGCAATGAAGTCAGAAGTGAGATATCATGACAATTCATCTGTATACCATACGAGCTTAACAAACAACGTTATTTTTCTAGACCATTGGCTCAGTAGTACCAGGACGGTAACGAATTGAGATGAAATCTATGTACCAGGAACCATCACCTTCGCTGTCTCCTAGAACTACGTCAAGACACGAGCGGTTCTCTGTTAAGAAATAGGAGCTTTTATAGTATCATCAAGCAGGTTTGTTTCCGGGAATTAAGAGAAAAGGCTTTAATAGAAGCGACTGTTCTCGCTATATGTTTTATTTGCAAGTCAACTATTAATGATAGCTATTTAACTACCTACCTGGTCGGTCACGACAATCATATAGATCATTAAGAGTTTTTCCTCTAAGCAACAACATCCGGTATGGTGTAGTGGCTAACATTTCGCGCTCTCATAACCTGAGGGATTAGTACCGCGGAGCCCAGGGGTCGATTCCCTGGACCGGAGTCCTTAATCTTTTGCACTTCTTGGAAATATTCTTTTTTACAACTAATACTCACTCAATTAAGCAAGCTGGTAATTACTGGTAATGGGCAGTAACAAGTTTAGAAAATAGTTATTTAAATAGAACTAATTTAATTTACTTTTTAATTATAAAATAGAAACCTTTTACTTACCTGTCTTTCTAGAAATCTTTTATTTCTTTTACGAGATACCCTATCTATCTATACTTTTTGTAAAAGTCAGGGTATTTATTTATATGTGCAGTATAACAATGCTTAAGAAGGTATATAGCGAGTGTCAGTTGGCTTTATGGATGCTGCCTAGCAAAAACAGTTCTGGGATATATATTCCTTAGCTAAGTAACTCTATCTCACGATGAATACTAATGTGCAGTACCAAGTTCAATAAACATATACGAAAGTGACAGTGTCTTCTGAGGATTAGAGAGAGACCTACCCTCAAACGTGTTGAGTCTTTTTATAAAGATACCACGGTGTTTCAGCGGTTGGTATAATTTGTCATTGAGATGGTCTGTAGAATTAGAGCGTCGCTGCAAGTCAGCCAATAATGTCAGCGGATGGACCATGTGGTCGAGGCAGAGGATCAGGTCGAAGCGTAACGAATTTCGGAGGCGTGAAAGAAACTCGAACCGAAAAATGATGGATGTGTGCTCAGTGACGCGAGTGGCCCGAAAGGATCTATGTACGGCACGGCGCGGCATCCAAGTAATGTCGTTCATGATGCAACCAAATGTCTTTACTCCTTTGAGACGCTTACTTAGGTGACATCAAAGGCGTCGTTGGCCGAGTGCACCAAAACTTGGCAAAGCGAATATTCCATGGAGCTTACTCACAGTGAGTGAGGTGAGGCTGGTATTTCACACGCCGAAGGAGCCGGAGGGCTTCGGCAGTCGAGAGAGCGGAGGCCCGGAGCGGAGGGATCGGGCGATGACATAGAAGAGCGGTACATGTGACGACTCATGAAGTTACAGTTATCGACGTCATGACAGAGCAAAAAGCGACAAGGGGTGAGGGGGACAGTTTGCAATGGAATCAAGGGACGATCGCAGAAAGGCGTAGGAATGGAGCGGGTGGGTGATTGTAGGGCTCTTAGTGGCCGCCTTGGTGGGCTCTCTGCAACGGCAGCGGCAGCGGCAGTGGGATAGAGCGGCGTGGCAGCGGGGATTGAGAGTGGAGAGCTTCAAGATAGAGAAAGAGAGATAACTAGAGAGACCGGGCAGAGAGTGTTTTGGTATACCTTAGTTGTTGGTGAGGGCTTGATGTTTGCCTGTTACCAGCGTCAATACAAGAGCAAAAGGATCCAATGCAAGCAATGCATAAGCGACAGGTGGGTGATACACATAAAATTGAAGCCGGCGTTTCTTGTCACCATCGTTACTGCGCGACCATCTGCGTTTCGCTTATGTTGAATCCTAGTTCCCTCTCTCGGGATGCCCCAAAGAGACAGCAAAGGTCGAGGAAATATGGGGCAATGCATGCAGGTGTAACGAAGCAACACAGCGCCAAACGTTACTTCGCAGATGTGAGCCCCTGTAAGTTAAGTGCAAAGTACTGAAGTGTACAGAGGACTGTATCAAAAATGTTCTGTAATTTGCGTCTGGCCTCTCTCTGTCTCAACTGAGTCCATCAGTTTCCTATCAGATCTGTCTGAGCTTGCTTCTCAGAAAAGTTAGATTCGTTTGGTAAACTTAATTGCCCAACTCTACTGCATTACCGTAATTCATCCCCTCGTATAGTCTTTGCTAATTAGTGGAATTAATCACAGAATAAGTAGAATACGGAAGAATTAGTATCGAGGCTCGTGTTGTATATGACATACTCGTGTAGTCTGCTTCCATGTGCTTGGGCATTCATTCGGCTTATTTGTTGGGTGGTGGTATCTAAGATATCGTAACGTTAATATCATCAACCTCCACACTAATTTCATGAATCATCCATCCAACCATTCACCATTCCAACGCGGGCTGCAGTGTCCTTTTCGACCTTCTGTTTCCACCGGATCTTTTGTTTCTTATCTACAATCAATCTGCATCTTCAATTGAGGGAAATCTTTGACCCTAGGACAAAAGCTTCTCGCCAGGAAATTACAAGTCCATGCACTCCCGGCTCAGCTCAGCGTGACCTCCAATTTCACCACGCCACGCCCAACAACATACCATATCCGTAAAAGTGACCGTATTGCAATATTTGACGTTCCTGCACGAGACCAATTGCCCTGGATCCCCAGCTCGACAGTCCGCCTTGGCTACTGCTACTGCTACAGTTACCGTTGCCGCATACCTACCTACTTAGGTAGCCTTGCACCTCATTAAAGGCGCTGTCACCTCAATTGACACCATCGCCTGCACAACATCAAAGAGCGTCCACAGCTCAGCAAAAACAAAGTTTACCTGGACCCGATTTCAACGCAAACCTAACTTAATCCCGACCTCGAACCCCTCCTTTCCCTCTCGTCTCCAAAACAGAGCACATCCTTCCATCAATCCATCCTACCATCTAACTTAGCGATAAGGATTCCACTGTCTACAAGTAACTTTGGAAGCGCTCAACACTGCAGGGGTACCTAAAGCTACTATCGACTTATCACTGTGACGGCTCCAGTTTTCCTTACCCGCTGCCAAAGCTTTGAGCAGAGCCCAGTGAATGAACTCCCGCGGCGATAGACAAGGTCAATTCCTCTCAATGAGGTAGAACTCCTATCCATTCAGGAACAGGAAGGAATATATGTACAAGGAACAGGGGAGCGAGTCCAAACACAGACGGTCGAGAAAAGAACAAAAAGACGACACAGCGAGACGAGTTCAGACGGAACGAGTGACAGAGACAGGAAGGACCCGCTCCGATCCCCGGTCCCCCAATCTCTGGTGCTAACCTAGCACATCGCACCTGCGCCTGCACTTGTGCTAGGTACCCTTAGTGGAGGCTACTTGAAGCTAGTGGCAGTCACGCCCTCCAAGTGTGGTCCATGCCCCTCGAAGCGCAAAAAGGACCAAGACCTCGGATTAGGGGCTAAAATAATCAGGTAAGGCAGTCATCAACATCTCCTAGTTTACCACAGACATTGCCCAACTATTTCTGTCATCCATGATCATCTCTATAGTTTTCTGACATCCCTTCCCTCAGGGAGCGTCCTGTCTTTGCTTCTCACAGCTCAAAGGTCAAAGGTCCAAGGCCTGGCCTTCCATGCTACTGCTGCTGTACTGTGCTGGTGCTGGTGCTGGACCCACGAACAATCAACCACCCAAATCTTGGCTGTTCACGTCGATCTTGACTCCTTTGACTTCTCCTCTTCTTTCTTTTCTGTTCTTCTCTTTCTCTTGTTCTCGCTCTGTTTGAGCGACACCTGTCGACACATTCATCCTCCCTCCTCTGAACGACGTTTCGAACCGCCTCTCATGTTCGCGTTATAGAAGAGCCTTTGGCCAATTTCTCCTCTTCCTTCCGCCGTTCTCCTCGTCCTTATAAACGAACCCCTTGGACCCCTTCAACTCGATCAACGCTCCCTCAACCAGCATCGCCAAGCTCATTCCTTAGCACCGTGCTCCCTTGACGCATTCGCATTCCCCCAGGGTTTCCCTTGCGCCAAGGTACGTTCCTAAGGCCTTCAGATCAAGATCTCATCATTGCATTGTCTCTGAATATCAACACTCGTCACCCCACCTGGATTTCGAAATACAGCGACTTAGCCAATTCCATTTTCGTCCATATCTCATTCGCAGCAGGCTGACAGGCAATTCTACAGTCTTGCGATCTAAATAAACGACGATTACTCGACTCTCCCCTCCTTCAAATTCGCTAGACCTTAATCTGGTTCTAAGCGACTCCGACGACCCGACAGCGCGGAGCCATGAACACGCCCCACGCCCCCCGAACTGCGACGGCCCTGCCCCTCGACGACAACTCTCAAGACACAGGCAACAACTCTTTTAGAGGTCGTGATACCTCCCTTCGCACAACTTCTCGTCCCATACCAGTTCCTGCACACACACCTTCTCGTGCTGGGGCCTCCCTTACACCAAATCCTCGTCGGCACGACCACGCCTACGCTACATTGTCCACAAGTCCCTTGTCGTCCTTCACGCTTCCTGATGTCTCTGTTACAACGCCGCCGCTTGCTCATTTCCGTGCGGATACAATAGCACCGACTTCTATACAGGAGGGCGAACTCCCGCAACCACAATCCAACACCCTGTCCATTGGATCACCGGCTATTCCAAGACGCTCTGTCAGTCCTGTGGGATCCTTGCGTATCTCAACTGACTTTGCTACACGTCCCGTAACCCCAGACCGCCGTGAATCATTCAACAACAGCAACGGGAATGGCAATGGTTCATCCCGTGGCTCGTTGACGTTGAACCACAGGGCTTCGTCCAACAGCCTTCATCCCATCTCCCGAACACCAAGTCTTAAAGCTGCCTTGACTAACAGTCTTGGTTCTGCCAGCGGCACAAGCAGTTTGGTGCCTAGTCCTATCATTTCTGCTATGGGGGATATGACGCCCCTTCCAAGCCCGCTCATGTCGGGTGATTCCCCAGGACCCTGGAAGAGGCTGAGCGCAGGTTCTGCGTCACCTCCACAACAGCGCCTCAAAAGCGTAGGAGAGGGCTCTGTTCTGGTTACGAGTACAGGTGAATCGATTGATGCAGCACTTTCCAATGGTGCCAAACGTAAAATATATTCAACCCTCGAGCCCGGCGACCATGTTCATACACAATCGCCTTCTAACCAGCAGCCACGACAGCATACGCGAAACCGCAGCGTGAGCGAATACGTTCCTGATCATATGGGTATTCCTAAGAGACAAATATCCGTTTCAGCACGACCCAGTGCCGAGGTTTCAGCACGGTCCCATGAACCCCAGCTTCGAAGAGAGCTTAACCTTGCAGAATCGCGAGGACTTACCCCTTCTGTGGTTCAGCCACCAACTCCTCCACCAAGCGAGTCTTCGCGAGACTCTGCTGATGGCGCCGGCAAGCCTAAAGGACCCCGGTTCGAATATTTCGAAGCAAACGGACGCAATGATAAGAAGCGGCGCCGATGGAGGGCCGTGCGAATGCTTGGTCAGGGAACCTTCAGTAGGGTCATGTTGGCTACAAGCCAGATTGAACCCGACGAAGACTCTCCCGAAGTTGACCATGGAAGGCTGACACCAAAACCGGAACAGAGCCTTGACCGTAAGACTTTGGTTGCCGTGAAGGTCTGCGAGCATGGTCCAAAAGGCGGCGCCAGCGAGGAACGTGTCGAGATGAGTCTAAAACGTGAACTTGAAATCATGCTTTCCATCCACCACCCCTCGCTTGTCGACCTAAAAGCTTGGAGCATTGAGCCTACTCGGGCCATCCTTGTCTTGAGCTATTGCCCTGGAGGTGATATGTTTGATATCGCGACCAGCCACCGGAGTGTGCTCAAAGAGCCTCTATTACGAAGAATATTTGCCGAAATGGTTGGTGCGGTAAGTTATCTCCACGAAAGGAGAATTGTTCACCGAGATATCAAACTCGAAAATGTTCTCGTCAACCTCACCCCTTCTGAGCTTGCAGACCCATCAATCGACTGGGCTACATACCCTTACTCAGTGGTAATTCTGAGTGATTTGGGCCTTTCGAGACGCATCGCCGATGATGAGAAACTGGAAACTCGATGTGGATCAGAAGACTATGCAGCTCCCGAGGTCATCATGGGACAACCTTACGATGGACGAGCTACCGATGCTTGGTCACTCGGTGTTCTTCTGTATGCTCTTCTAGAGGCTCGGCTTCCCTTTGATCCTCACCCAGGTATGAGTGAAGCGCATCGCATGCGCAGTCGCACTAGCCACCGTATCGCAAGAGTCGAATGGAAATGGGTAGAATATTACGGTGATGACACCGACCACGATGGCGACGAAGCCAAGTTCAAGCAAAAGGGTCTCCTCGGTGCTATGGAGATCACAGAAGGGTTGTTAAGGCGAGCTAGGGGTCGTTGGACTGTCGACAAGGTGGCCAAGACTCCCTGGGTTCAGGGTGCCATCAATGTCGAAGGCGGAATACGTTTCCGCGAAGAGAAGGACGGCGAGGAAGTTTCCTGACATTCACTTTTGACGATTCTAAAGTTACAGAAAGCATCTTGACTTCTTTGAACTTGGACCAGAGGTCTGTTCTCGGATATTGCCCATAACCAACTCGATGATTCTTGAAACCATCGGTTGCGCTGCTGCTGCCACCACGGTGGCAGCTCCCTTACAGCTACATTACAATCTATTGCGCGCCCCTTCTACGAATCTTTATACGACTACATGACGGGACAAAGGGGCACATGGGTAACGGATTGATCAAATCAGGAAGAATGATGGAAGGTGTTGTTTCATGGGTATCAGTATGATGCGGTTCGGTTGTGTATTTATAGCATTTGTTTGTGTTTTGGCATTTGTGCTTTGGCTGTCTTGGGCTCGGTTCGTTCTATCTTGACATCCTTTGTTGTTTTATTCTTCGATTACCCACTTTGTTTCTTCGTTCTTACATTAAACCATACCACCCGTAGGCTTTCAGGAGTAGAAAAAGGTTATACCAAAATGGATAGAAAGGTGTTTTTATACTCTATTATGTTCTCATGCCTAATGTGAAAAGCAAACTTCTCAATTGTGAGAAACTCTGCAACAAGATAGTCTGTACTTGTTGCTACACTGATTCAACTACTCAGACTTTTGTCTAGAATAGCATGCACTTTGGTAACAGCGGTTTGGCTTTTGTGAAGCATTGACTATGGTGATATCTTCTAGAGCAAGACTGAGTGCGACTTGAGGTAGTTGCTGCGTGAACCCCCCTCTCGTAGACTGCTGCTTGTTTGCTCTGTTGCGTCGTAATAATGGTTGTCACATTGGAAAGCCATTTTTTGTATTCTTATTGGCATCGTCTAATTCCACCGACGTCATTTTGTGCAAGAATGTCTTTATAAAGTATCCAGACAATGAGCATTCTATTATCTTCCCCATTCTGCATAATGAACAACAGTTTCTTGTCTTCCCCATAGACATGCCTACCTTCTTCGTGCTTTCAAAAATGCTGCATCGATTTCCTCATCCAGGCCTACCATGCTCATTTATCTTGTTCACATGCTACTTTTCATTCAGGGACTGAATCTGACAACGGTCGACGTTGATAGAGTTACCGGCCCGTTTATTGTTTCTTGTAGAGGTTAATTTGACTCAAGGTTTGGCTGCACTGCACATCGTATCTCAGGTCGTAATGCCACTGATGGCTCAAGTCAACGCCTTGGATTCCCGCAAAATATGCTTATATTGACTTCCAACTCCGGTTCGGGGGGTTTGTTCCCCCTTGTTGATGAATGGCCAGTCGCTTAACACAAGGTCACATTTGTCTTATCAGCTGGAACCCCTCTGTATCAGCTAACAGATCTGCAAAGGCTGGCCATTGACCTGGCTATTTTTATCTGCTGGGGGCAACTGACAACGAACCATGAAGTCATGAGTCGACTCAATCTACTGGGAACTGTCCAATGAACACACAGTTCAATATCAGCACAAGAACTCAGCTCCCCCCCTTGCTGCCTTGAATTTCCCCCCCTTATCACTGTCATTCGAAAGGAAGAAAAGAAGGACGGATGGAACACGTAGGGGGCACATCAAGCAGGCTAGCTGTTGAGGTTGTCAGACGTGATGCCGCATCCAGCGATATGCACCGACTGGCCGTAGACTATGTCTCGGAGCATTTAGCTAGAGACGCGGCGGATGCGGACCAGATCACCATGTACAATGTGGCTTGACCCTACTGCTGATCTCAGCCTTGGCAGCGGCTTGCTCTTCATCAATCTGCTTCAATTGGACCCCTGAGAAAGAAACCGTAAATCTCGTAATAGCATCACGGCATCTGGGGTGATATTATGGAGTAAAGTCCAGTGACTGCTTTCAGGGACCCGATGACGAGCTTACTGGATCGTGCGAGATGGAGTTGCGGCATGATCTCCGTCGTTCAATGGGAGCAGGGGACAGGGGTGCCGGCTGGAGCAAAGCACATGCAAGGCGACTCGCAAGCATGGGTTTGACTATGCTGTCTTGGGTCATATCCCCAGGACACTCGGGCACAAAACAGACGCTATCATAGCAACCTGAATTAGAGACATAAACTTGTTCTTCTGATGAATTGCATTGACGGTCATATCCGTGTGATATTTGAAAGAGTATTACATAGAATCACAAGCGACTCTTTATCTTCGAACGACACACATCAGGTCTTTGAGATAACTCGGCCGCTCTCTCGGCCGAGTACATTTCGACTTATGGGAGTCGTTGCCGGACCAGGGGCTGTGTGGCATGTCATGGCTCCAGCCAACATGGAACGTTCCATTTTCAGCCCAAGCCGGCACCCTCTCGTACAAGCGAACGATCAATCACAACTGACCCAATGATATCGCTCTGAACTTTGCAGTTGTCGAATCATTCAAGCAAGAAAGACTTTCCAAGGTTGAACTTGCGTTATTCGGGTCCAGTAAGGCGTTGTCAGTCCTCTTCGAAACATTCGGAATTTCCTTCTTTTCGGAACAAATTACGGGAAAACGAGACTTCTAAGACAACGGCGCCATGTGGACGGTAGGAAAGCCTCATTTGCAGGCTATCGGCGGGAGCCGGCTTGGCTACAGAGCCAGTAAGAAGCACGGCTCTCGCTCCCCCACAACATTGTGTCTTCCTTCAAATTGCAAGATAACCACTGTCCTAGGGCAGTCTCCTCATTTGATTGGAGCAAACTGACTGAAGATCGATAGAGCTCCTTTGCGTCGAGATACTGAGCTTCGCAGCAGAACTTGCGTCTCGGTACCCTGATTCGCGCTCAAGCAGCAATCCTTCCAGGGTGACAACGCCTGGCAAACTTCGTCACTAGCCACTTAGACCAACTCACGGTGTGGCCTCAGAAACAGCAGGTCGAACAGACAGTGGCGTGCGCCACGGCCGAAGCGATCGGACGGCCAGTAAAGTTTCCAAGTTCAAGTCCAAGTCCCAGGCTTCTCCGAAACCATTCCCATTTCTTCTTGTCCACCGAATGTGCCGTGCCGATCGTATTGTCACTCTTGCAGCACCTGACAACAAGGGGAATAGAGTTGCGTCTTGTCTCTCGTGGTGCCTCTGATTCAGCTGAGCTGAGAGAGAACACCAAGATAACGAAGCCTTCTGGAATATTTCAGAACTCAATCTTCTCAGAGCATACACACAGAATAACACGCTGGAATGCTCATCCCCTCGGCAGATTTCCCTGTCGGTACGAGCCCCCAGAGCCGTATCGAGTCAATATGATTGGTGCTTCTGAGTTAGGGTGGTGTCTCCGTCTTGTCCACCTTCTGCTTTTGGCCGTTTGGTCGCATGCTCTCACAAGCGCACCCCTGGAAGCTTCCATCTCACTGGTTGAGTATCAGCGACCCCAGCGATGGCGTTGTCTTTCTAAGTTTCTAGTGCAGCCTTATCGGCCCTTCTTTCTCTGTGCTGCTGAATCTCCAATTCATAATTCGTTCTCTTGAGGTCGTTCTCTCTTTTATCGCCTCTGCACTGCCTGGTAACTCGAGTCGTTGGTTTTGAGAGTCATTGCTGCTGTGTTTTAGCTGTGCCTGAATGCCTTTTGACCGCGTTTGGTTTTAACCATAAACCCTCGGAACTGCTGAACCGAGGATATGTCTGTTTCCCTCTTATCTCTCTCAAAGAGCCCACTCCAGCCTCCTCTAGACAACATATTGGGTTGCCTTTCTGGGAAACTTTGGCGAGGGAACTTTTGCTGGCGCTCTCTCACGCGCATTACTTGGCGTTCTGGCCGTGGACGCTCCCCGTCTTTTTTCTGGCTCCCATTGCATTGATGGTCCTATCACAGCACCGCCCATATCTTGTCTAGCTGCTGCGTCAAGTCTGGGGAACGATAACGTTAGCAAGCCCTGGCCATTGCTTTGGTGCGACTCACTGCACTGTCCTACAGGCGGCAGACACCCCAGTTCTGGTAGTGTCTGCTAGGTTGTCGTTCTTGGTTTGGTTCTGCTCGCTCTTGCCTGTACTGTCCGTTCGAGCGCTCTTCCTTATTATTATACGTACCGATAGACATGAGCGTTTCTGCCCGCCTATTCATCCTCCCGTTCTTGAACCTCCATCTGAGCTCTCCCGCTCGCCACATTAACGAGTGATGAATTCTCGCATTGGCGACTGAGGACACAGCCGAGGCCTTCGACTCGCCTCAGTCCGTCATTGACTGCCTTTCAGCCAGCAGACCGGGCCTCTCACGTCCGGCCTGGGCATCACCGGCGACATGTTTAACCATTCAGCAGGCGGGCCTCGCCCTTCTGACAACAATGAGGATCCGTCGTATGGTTTCGCCGACCAAGGCTGGCACAGGTTCACCATTAACAATAACAACACAAATAGTTTCTCGACGGGAAATTCGCAATCATATCACGATGGCGGCGCATCCTATGGCGACTCATCCAGCATGGATTGGGCGCCAACTCCATCAGCAGAATATGACATGCGATTCGATCAACACGACCCCATGTCTCAAGATGTCGAACTCGATAACATGAGCTCTTCGCATGGTGGAGGAGGCGGCGTTGGACGTCTCGTTGCGCATTTCGAGAACAAATCCTTTGCGCCCCCTCTACCTCCAAGACCATCGAACGTCGTAACAAGCCCAGTGCATCAAGAGCCTCCCGTTTCCTCGCCGTTCGGAAACTTCAGTGTCACCTCGCCTATCGTTACAAGTCCTCTCGCCAGTCCTGCAGAGCCCAACTATGGACTCTTGAGTGGTCATTCAAGAGTCACCAGTCCGATCGTTAGCCCGCCGCCAGCCCTCGCTTTTGGCGGATTTCATGATATACCAGTCCACAGTCCAGGTGTGGGTTCGCCGTCCGGTCCTTTCGGAAGTATGAACAGTTTCATGGTCAACAACAATAGAGTGACGACCCCGATGGAGACAGCATCCATGGCTGGGCCTTCAATGATGCCAAATTCTAGCATGAACGCCAAAATCACCTCACCCGGCCCAGTTACCCCAGGTGTGCCGGGTACGCCTGGATTTGCCATATGGCGACCACCAGTACCAATGACTTCCAAACCCTCCTTGGATCAACCACAAGGCAGCAGCACTTCCTCAAATTCCGGCTATTTCGCAAAACCCCCGATCCCCTCTACACCTAAACCTGTGATGAACGCCGGAAGCCAGCTGGTCTTGGATTTCAATACCAATTCCACCTTTAATGCTAAGGGCAAGGCCCCTGCGAAGCCGCCTGTCAAGCCGCCTAGGCCTGTTAGACAACCCTCCCGATCATCAGTGTCCACACCAGGCCCTTTTAGCCCTTCTATTAAACAGGAACCCTCGACACCACAACTCTCTCAAGCCTCCACCTCCTCTATGCTGCCTCCGGTATGTTTTGTGGGATCTCAAGCGGGGGAACCCATTGCTAACTCTTCTCAGAATGAACGAAGAACTTCTGTATCTCAAAGATCTCAAGCAGGAAGCCGCCCTTCAAGAGAACAGGTCCCCGCTGAGGCATGGGAATCTTTCAAGCACACAATCCGTAAATTGTATCTTGAGGAGAGGAAACCACTTAAAGAGGTCATGTCTGTCATGGCCGACCAGTATGGCTTCCAGGCAACGTAAGTCCCTATTCATCTCCCACTGAGTGCCATAACTTACCCTTTGTAGACCAAAAATGTACAAGACTCGATTCTCGCAATGGGGTTTTGTGAAGAATAATACTGAAGAGGAAGTGAAGCGCCTGCTCTCCATGAAGTTCCAGCGCGACGCCGAGGGCAAGGTGTCTGAATTCGTTCGCAACGGCAAGGTTGTTAATCTGGGCACCTACTTGAAGAGAAAGGGTGTTACCGAGTACGACTTGGTCGATTTCGAACTGCCTGCCGATTTGCCGGCACATATCAGATGCAGAACACCAACTCCGCCTCCAACACCAGGATATCTCCAATCACCGGATCTCCTTCGGGCTCAAGAAATCATCATCAGCAACATGAGAAAAGCGTTCTTGCAGTGTCGACAATTCGAAGTCGAGACTGACGCCCAAGTTGGATGGCAAACTATCATGGTGTGGGGAGCGGGCTCAAGTGATCTTCTTCTTGAGGCTAACCACTATTTCGAGATGAAAGACCACGATCAGGGTGGTCATTTCCTGATGAAGGCTTTCCAGCAGCTTGAATCAGATCTGAAGAAGTTGTCTCCTCAGGGAATCAAGGAGTTGCTTCTGGGTATGGTTCATCGCGATCCAGGAATGATGACAGCCCTCTGCAAGTATTTAGCGGCTTACTCGACGACCAACTTCGAGAGGTCACATCCTCTGCGGCAGATCTTCTCTTGCTTATATGAGGTACAACAGAAGCATGGCCCAGGCACGCTATCGGAATTGCTGTGGGGAAGCATTCCAACCATCGCTGAGGAGCTGGAGGCCATTTATGGTCGCAAGCATCCCTATGTGGCTCGAACATGGGTTGACCTCGCCATGTTTTATAACCATGTGAATCAAGAGCGACTAGAAAAATTGGTTGGAGAACTGCGACTGCTGCAGCGACAATTGGAGCAACGACTAGGCCCTGAAAGCGTCGACGTCCTCGTTCTGCGATATACAATTGTTCAGTTGATGTTCGCGGCGCACCCTCAATCTGATGCGACCAAGCAAGCAACGATCGACCTCTGGCATCACATGAGAGGCATGGGACTTCTATTCCCTATTCGTAGCCAGCAACCGAACATGTTCTGCTATCACAGTCCCGTCAAGGTCGATCCTTGGACGAAGCGCTGTCGGCGTCGATACGATTCTGGTGTTCAATTCTTCGAAGAACATGCCGGGGTTCGTGTTGTCGTGTACTTCGAGGAGGACTTCCATACCACGGAGCACGCACCAGAACATATTCCTCACCAGCAGCAACAGCGCCAGCATCAGCACAGCCACCAATACCAACATCGGCAGTCACAGCAGCAGCAACGCCCACAGCAGCTCCAAGCACAGGACTCGTGGGCGGCCGCGATGGGGCAGCAAATGTCGAGCTCAAAATATTCGTTCATCTGAGCAGGATCTCAGATGGTTTATTGTTCTTGGTCCCGATGCGTAGGATCGGGATCTGACCTATGTAATTCGACGAAGCCTGTGTTTTCAACAAGTATTGGTGACGGAGGCGGCTTCAACGACTGCACGATATACTACTACACGTGTTGCCAGTATATGTACATATCTTGGCACCGATAACTTTGGATTCGATCGTGATCCCATTGATGAGTACACAGCCTGGAGTCTGGTACCGAGCAAGCATATCTTTTCTTTGTGGGTTTTGACGTCTCATGGACTGGCGTTTATTCTTTGGGTTTTGTGTTAGCCAGCAAAGCACAGCGCAGCACAGCGCAGCGCAGCGCAGTGGGATTTGGGGGAAACGTGCTTGAACATTTTGGTTTTGGTCGATTATGATATGACATCCCCCATTGTATAATAGTAAGTAACTAACGCGCCAGGTATTGATGGGACGAGACGAGACGAGGTTGGACGATGGCGGAGTTTGGGGAGTCTTCAAAATGACGGCGCTCTAAAGAGAAATGAAGAGGTTTGCATTGAGAAGGTGCAAGGCAAGCGCGCAGGTTTGGAACCAAAGGCTGGAAGGAAGGATATGAACAAACCCCTCCACAACGAGGGAAGGCGATACCCTGGGCCAAAATTACAAGTCGATACCTTGGTAGTGAAATCAGGTAATACAAATAGACAGACATTTATCTACAAAACATATATAAATTGTATTTGTTTCCAACCACTGCTTCCGACAACATTACCTACTTATTCTTCATGTCTTCATCAGTTCCGAGGTTCAAATGGTCGCGGTAGCCATGATTCCTGCGAATCATTTCCGAGCTATCCCCGGCACAAAACGAAAACCTCTACAAATCCTCATCATGACAACCTCTCCACCGCTCAACCCCCCATCATGCGCCTATCCAACCCTTCAGCCCTCGCGGGCCTCCCTTTCACCCCCCTGAAACGATTCTACTCTTCGTCGCGCACCGTCCAAAGTGAGTCAATTCCCGCCTTTGCCCTCCCGAAGTCTCATCATGGATGCTAAACCCATGGTCTTCCAGAAAATGACGTCCTCTTCCTGCGCCAACAGGGTATTAAAGCTCCCAAATGGCATCTCACGTCCCCTCTCCGCGCCGATACGAAAATAAGACTTGGATATGGTGCCTCTATCAATTCGTCCGAGCTCATTGGTCGCCAGGTGCTTGATGTTGTGAATGATAGCTCGGGACGCCTTGTCACTCTTCATGAACCGACATTGGCTTCATACATCATTAACAGCCCTCGACAAGCCACACCGGTGCGATACAGTGCCAATTGAGCTCAGTGACTATTACTGATATACAATTGATTCTTAGATCTATCCCCACCATGCGAATACCATCGTGTCGCTCCTCGATTTAAACCTGTCCCGGCCTGGTGAAGAGGAACATGACGCAGATCCCAATCACCCGGCCCAGCCGTTTGAGATATTTGAGGCTGGTACTGGAATGGGGAGCTTGACGCTACATCTCGCTCGTGCTCTTCATGCAGCAAATCCAGCTGTACCTCCAAACCTGCGAAACACCCTTTGCACGGCACGCTACAGGACCAATGGGTTTGGTCTTGATCTGACCGACGAGGACCAGGCTGCTCTTAACTCTTACCGGTCCAGCCGTCGCGCCGTGTTGCATACCCTTGACCGGAACGTTAAACACTCGCGCGCAGCACATAAACTGATTCGCCACTTCCGCCGCTCTTTGTACTTTCCTACTATAGACTTCCATGTCGGCTCCATAGACGAGTATATCTCATCCCGTCTGGCTGAGACGGATAATCAGCCTTTCTTGTCTCATGCAATCCTCGACCTCCCTTCCGCTCACGACCACGCTTCCCGGGTTATTCAGGCCCTTCATCCTAACGGCCTTCTTGTCATCTTCACACCCTCCATTAGTCAAATCGGCGACTTCCAAACCTGGGTTGCTCGCACAGGCCAACCCATGCGCCCTGAGAGGGTAATTGAACTTGAGGTTTCGACAACGGCCGACGGTGTACTTGATACTGGCGGTGGCAAGGAGTGGGATGTCAAAACCGTTATCCCCAGAGAAAACCCCGAGGGCGCTGCAGTGCAGGTCATGCGACCTAAGGTGGGTGAGCGAGTCACTGGTGGTGGGTTTGTAGCTGTTCTCAGGCGATGGCCTGTTGATCAAATACGCCCCCAAGTTGAGTCCTCTACACAGGAGAGTTCTTCTGAAGTTGAGGATGAATTTGAGGATGAGGGAGCTTCTGAAGCTGAGGGCAACCCCGAGCTTGAAGGAACTACCCAAGCTGAGGGCACGGTGGAGACTGAGCCAGCGAAGACTGAATGATGTTCATGAATCTTGTACAACACAATCTGTATTGTAGACTTTTAAACCTATAGAGTTTAGGCATATATAAGGCAAACAATAGACGAAGCAACGACTGTAGTAAGAGTGGAAGAACAGTAATTCCGCTTGCTATCTCGGTCTGGCTCCCCAAAGCATGAATGGGTATCTCTATGCAACATGCTCAAATATCAAGTCATATCTCCTCCTCACATTCAATCATCAAGATTTCATAATCATCCCTGTCCCGTCTTTCTTTTTTTCCCCAATCCTTTGCACTCCTTTTCCAAATTCTGCGGAGTGCAATGTCCAGCATTTCCCCCATATTAAGAACCCAAAAAATGACCCCGTAGCTTGAAATACCAGTGCATCCAGTGCGTGGTCTAACCCGACCTGCGGCACCGAAGATTAATCAAACAAGTAAAAGAGAACTTATGCCTCTGCTGCAGAGGAACGAAATGAAATAAAGATTGCTTTCCGTGGTTCAATCTTGTGGTATAGCCTCTTTTTCTGAGGAACGGGCTTGCGCCGCATGGAATCTTCCAACCTGTAATGCTTTCCAATTAAGCTTGCGTAAATTGCGCAATGTTGTGACCGATAAGGAAAAGTAGAGGAAGAAAATATTGTGTTGTGTTAAGTGCTTAGACACTGGTGATGCGCTCAAGAGGAGCTCGAGCGCAGCAGACCATGAGCTTCAGGCTTGTACCGAGCTCTTCAGACTCAGAGAGTAGAGACTTATCGCTCCAGATGCTCTTTCCAGAGGGGTTCTCAGCTGCGTTCTCATAGCATCGTGTGTACCACCATCGTCCAACGCGACTGACCATCTTGGTGATGCCCTCGTCTGCCAAGGGGCTGTTATCGCTCATCATCTCGGATAGACTTGGCGGATCCTTCTTCTTCTCAGCAGTAGCTTTGCCCTTGTCGGCCTTGCTGTCTGAGCGAGTGACGGAACTTGCCACAGGCACACCCACTCGTGCTGCCTTGATGGTAGTGAAACCAACCTTGCCGAGAAGACGAACAATAAGGTCCGCGGTTGATCCGAGACTAGTATCAGGTGTCTTCTCATTGATTCTCTCTTTGAGACGGCGGACTGTACGCCGGCCCCGGTTGCCCATGTTGTTCAGGTCAACGTCAAGAATTGAGAGCTCGATGAAGCCTCCTGGCTTCAGCACACGACGAGCTTCAGTGAGGATGCTGCGGTAGTATGCTTCAGGAGCTGCGACGGGGAAGCGGTACACAACAGCCGTAAAGCTCTGAGGGGCGAAGGGAAACTTGTCAAGGTGAGAGACATATTGGATCTGATGGTGGTTTGGAGGGCTGAGAGGAAAGCTCGAAGATGAACTCTTGAGTTCTTCAGGAAGAGGAGCGCGAGGAGAGAGGTTGAAAAAGGTAGCAGCCGGATATGTTTCCGCAGCGTAGAATGACCAGTCATCGTTACCGAGGCCATCAATCACAAGGATCGAGTGCCTCTTCAGTGATCCCTCAACAGGAACCAGTTCGTGGCGAACGTCACTGAAGAGAACATGCCCAAAGGTAAGCCACTTGCTTACCGTCATTGAACCAACTCTGAGGTTGACTTGTGCGAGTGGTGACCCATCCTCCGAAGAGGAACTGGCATCAGATCGTCTTGTCTTGCGGGAAGATCGACTACTTCGCCGAGATACTTCGCCAGTTGCAGGCACCTCGGTGTTGGTATTGGTGTTGCGATCTTCATAACCCGAAACAAACTTGGAGACTGAGAAGGGAGTACTGGGGCTTGGGTGAGGTTGGAAGGCCGCCCGAAGACGTTCAGTCATATCAGCGCTGCAAGTGCTGGAGATGGTTGTTGCCTTGGATTGTCGACTTGCCTTCTTATCGAAGACAATCGTCGGCGACTCCAAGGGCTTCTCCTTGCTAGCCAGCTTCGACTCGTAAGTTTCAAGATGGAACGGTGTACCTCGTGACGAAGTTGCCGAGGGAAGTGCTTTGCCAGCATCTTCTCCAAGGAGATCATCATACTCATCCCACACCTCATCTTCTGCGGGAGGATCATAAGGCTGCGGGATCACAGCAGTAGAGCCAGAGAAGGCGAGAATGCCAGAACAGCTAGAGCTAGATGTACCAATAGTTCCCTCGGAGTCCTTGCGAGGCGAAAAGGCTAAGAACTCCTTTTCAACCCGGCTCAAAGCAGGAGGGTTGGAGTCTCTTGATGAGAGGTTGTTGGTGCTTCCTGCTGTTGAACCATCGGTAGTCAAATCAGGGACAGGAGTCGAGGGCCTGGAAGGCGAAGGGCCTTTAGCTATTGACTCAGGGTCATAGACCTCAAGGTTCTCAGGTGCCAACTGCATGCTAGCTCTGAAAGGCCTAGAAAAGCTCAGAGGTGACACATGTTCAGTACGGTTACTCACAACCTTCGGGATTCTTCCGACTTGAGGAAGTCGGCTTCGCCGACCAGCAGTGGTGCTTGTTGACGGAGGCTGAAGAGTAGGCTTCTTGGACATCAAAGTCTGCTGGGGTACAGGCAGCCGAGGCTTGGTCTTCATCTCGATGCTCTCCCGCCTTGGGGGGCTAGCTGGCTCTGCAGGTCGCACCGGGGAATTAGCTGACGACCGCATCTCTGGTGTACCTTGCGAAAGCTCGGGAGTACCACCAACACTCGGTGACTTTCCGTAAACCTCGGCAAACCTCAGGACATCTTGAATGTCCATGGGCTCGCTATCCTCTTGCTCTGACGAATCCATCATGGCGTAGAATGCAAGGGGCTTCTTCTCCACTGGTTTGACAGTAGCTGAGACCTTCTCACTTTGCTTAGGTTGCTGCGTCTGGGTTGATCTTCCAAACAGATTCCACTTGCGAGGTGACCGAGGTCTCTTGACAAGTTTCTTGGGTGCAGGGTGCGAAGACTTAGCCTCGTGAGAAATCTCCCGTTGCAGTTCGAAGTGGGACTCATCAGACATGACACTGGTATCAAAACTTGTCATAGGCGACGATGCATAACCTGATGTGTTGATGGGCTGAGGCAGCTTCAGGGGGTCATCCGGCGAAGATCGGAGACGATGGACAGATCTTCGGAAAGCCAACGTCGACTTCATCGTAGGGCCTTCAGAATCGCTGCTCTCGGAGGGACGGCGAGCACCAAAAGCTGGGTGTGGGGTGCGTGACATGGGCGATGGCCACAAAGTGTTTCGAGGCTGATCTTGAGATACTGCCAATGACTGCGAACTTCCGAATCTCGACTCCTCGGTCGCCAGGCTCTGTGAGCTTACACTTCGAGAGATTTCAGAGCTTGCATTTCGATTCTCGATAACCGCACCTCCAGCGATGACCACTGGGTTGACCCGGTCTGCGAAGAAGGAATCGTTGCTAGAACGGGGTTCCTGAGTTGTTTGACTACCAGGAGAATTGCGTGTCATGTTGCTGATACTGCCGCTGCGTCTCTTGTGAGCACCAATGCGTCCATAGCCTTCATGGCCTGTGCCAGCTACAGGGCCCTTGCGGAGAGTCTTCTTTTCCTTCTCGTTCTTCTCGGCTTGTGTTGCGTTGGCATGCTTCTTGCGACTAAAGAACGGGAAGCGCGAGAAAGAGGAGGTTGCCACATTAGGGCTCGGTGTGCGTGTCATTCGAGGTGGCTCGAGGCCCTTACCCTTCTTCGATTCGGCGGTTGCCTTGGCTACCGGTTGAGCATACAATTCGCCTCTGATGGGGAGCTGCGAGGTTGACGCTGTTCGACCTCCATGAGTGTACTGTGGCTTTGGGGGCGACAGAGCTGTTGTAGCCGCAGATTCACTTCCACGTCTTTCGGTTGATGGGAGGGATTGAGTAGAAAGATTGCTGTGGATAACTGGCATGGGGTTGAATAGTTGAGATTGCATGTCGGGGGTACCATCTCTGCTGGGCCGTGAAGGGGGCACGGCTCTTGGGGAGGCAGAAGATTGGGCACTTCTCTCAGGGGAGGGGGATCGCAAAACAGGTCTTGATACCTTGCGTACCGACTTGGGCGACGATGTCTCCTCACGAAAGTATTGTGATGACTTCCGCGGTGGAGGACTGGGTGGAGGCGGAGGCAGATTCTTGGTCTTCTTCTTGATGGTGGCTTCTCGAACGGTAGAGTTCGACGAGGATGAAGTCAAGGACTCTCTAACAGCTGCGAGGCCATGAGGATCAACGGTGATGGCATCAACCTCGTTGGGGAAACTTCCACCGGCTCTTCGTGTCACAGGAGGTCTGTTGAGGATAGGACTTTGCAGTCGGTTCTTGTTCTGGGGGCGAAGGGGTGCAACAAGACCAGGAGACTGGGAAGCAATTGAGGTTGGCGTGGTGTCGCGACTATAGGACCCTGGTCCAGGTGACTCGGAGAACCTAGTAGACGGGCTTCCACTAGTTCCAGAAAACAGTAGGCTGGCTGGAGTTGGAGGTGGAAGATCGTGTGTCGCTAACCGGAACGGAACCTCAATGCGGTTATCCGAGCTGTCAGACGGACGTCGAATGTTGCGATAACGGTCCAGTTCGGGGTAGATCACTGGTGATTTGGAAGGCTTCTTTACCTCTACAACCTCAGCAACTTGGATCTCGGCAGGGCTGCTGGTAAGTTCTCTATCCAGATGGAAGCCGAAAGCAGGGTCGAGTGAGCCTTGGCGCTTATGCTGGGACGAAGAAGAAGAGTCTGTCCGAGATGAGCCAGTCCGTGTTGTCTTGACATCACCGGATAATGATGACTTCTTCCTACGCAGAACGTTTGGGTTAGACCTTGGGTTGTCCATGGACTGGGCTGATGATGATGATCCAGAACCTCCACGATGGTTGGCAGCTGATCGTGTGGATGCTGAAGTAGAAGAAGAACCCCATGATTGGGCTTGATGATTAGGGCTAGGTCGTGGTACAGGTTGAGGAATTGATGGTCGTCGAGTGGTAGAAGGTTGAGGAGGCCTTGCTGATGGACGTGAGATGGATGAGGGCTTCGGTAATGGTCGTGGAATCTCTTCCCTCCTTCCTAATCTATTGAGTGGCTTTGGGGCATTCGAGGTAACTCCAGGCTCAGTTCCCATTGTCATTCCCGGACCAGGTCGTCTTATGCGAGACGGCTCCGAGGGCCTGGTCGGGATACCAGACCCCAATCTGTAAGATTCCATCTTCCAACCTTCTTCAGGATCGATTTCGTGTACTTAATCCCATATTTCGCTGGGAATATTCTGAACAGGTGTACAATATATATGAAAGTCCAAAAAAAAAAAGAGAGAAGAAAAGTAACCGAGACCGTGAATCGGGAGAGCGAGGTAGAGTCGTCGTTATTAGTGTGGAGGGGAATCGTTACTCTAAGAACTGGTGTGGGTAAATATATCAGCTCGAAGAGGCCTAGTTCGTTGGGTGATGGTGTGGGCTATGGGATGAACCCGCGTCTAAAAGTTTGGTTGACGGACGGTAGAGCTGGCGCTTCGGTTGATGTGATGAGTGTTTGAGGTGCGGGCTTTAGTACAGTAGTGTCGTTCCAAGGTTGGAGTGTAAGTGGAGGAAGTGAGACAGGACAAGGAAGAGGGAAAGGATAATTAGATGAGTTGAATAAGTTTAAGAGATGAATAGACAATGCAATGGCAGATAGAAGACAAGGAGACACAAGACAGTGGCAAAACTAGAGAGCGAACGGGTATAGATATGATAAGGCAAGAAAAGGAAGTAAGTAAGTCAAGAGGAGAGAGATGGTAGCAGCGGGGAGGGCCGAGACGGAAACGGGAGCATATAACTAAGGTAGGAAGAGAGAGGTACAGTAGTATTTAGGCAATGGACGACCTTTCTGGAGCCATCATCATGAGTGGACGACGACATCTGGTACATGAATACATGGACGGATGGGCAGAGGTACATGCTATGCTTGGTAGAGGAGAGAGAGGATGGAGGACTCTGACTGTGGCGTTTCTCCTAATCCTGGTCTGGTCTGGCCTGGGAGGTTGCAGGCATTGCCTTGCCAGGCATCGCATCTCGGGCGTGGAGTCCGCCCATGCCATACCATGCCATGCAATGCGATGCGATGCGATAAAACCCTCCCGCCAAGTTTGACTCATCCGTTTGGTCAGCGACAGGCTAGAGAAAACACTGCAGCCAGCAGCAACTGGTACCTAGTCTAGTATCCGTCGCTGCGGAGCACATCAACTCCAAGCGTGCTACTGCGCCGCGTTCCCTCCTTCGGGGTGCATATCCATATTATCCTATGAGAAAGCCCTCATGGCATCTTAACGCAGTGATTGGGCACCACACCCTTGTAGCGATTTGCACTCCCAATCCTGGTCGCCTTGAAGGACCCTTGGTGTGGGCTATTCATACTCCGTAGTGGGGCTTCACAGAGAGAGAGAGAGACAGAGACGGAAACGTGAGAGAAGGATATCTTTAAATGACTGGTTAACCTTGAACTGGGCTGGGCTGGGCCGTTGACATTAGTTAGTTAGTTAACTTACTTAGTTAGTAGAGTGGGCCAGAAAGGGATGGGCCGATGGCCGCTCATCATGGACCAATCTTGGATCTTTATAACCCGAGATGTTGGAGGAGAGACAGACACAAAGGGTGGGTAAACAATAAGGAGGAGTGCGTGCACAGATATGGAAAGAATAAATGTTATCAGCAAAAAGATAACATCGAATCATAGTCCAATACCTCTCTTATATGAAAAAAGCCTGACCAAGAACTGATGCGGGTGCAGGGTATATAGTCCTGACATTTGGTGGTTGCGTCCCGTTTTGGAGATGATGAAGCTGTGTGAGGGGGGGCAGGAATCGTATGTATTCCCAGTGACTGATTATCTTTTCTCTTGACGTCTCGATTTTCCAACAGTCAGGGGCCGTGAATCTATGCCCGGAGCCGAAGGACAGAGCCGTGGGTGTGAAGACAATGAGAATTTGGAGCAGGGTATCGTCATCTCGATGGGGAGTAGGAAACTGTCCGTGACTCCGAGTTAGAGTAGAGACATGACGGGCGGCGCTTGTTCCTTGTTCTTGTTCTTCAGCACAAATATGCGACGTCGTTGGAGGCATATGCATGTCTTAGACATGCATATCAAATGTCTCACTTTGTTTCTCTCCCACAGGTTAATCTGGCCTGCATGTCTCTGAAATGTCTTGCCCATAGCCAGCCTCACCTTCCAGATCCGTTGATCAATATGATGAGCGTAAGCAAACTCCAGACGCCTATCGTCTCGTCTCGTCTCGTCTCGTCTCATTGAGGGTAGTAATCATGATTGCGAATAGCAACAAAACTTGGACTGTAGTGTTGCTGCATGGACCTTCACATCCAACCATGAGTGGACCTGGCATTCGCATTTTTAGAATTCAGGGTAAGCTTTTACCGTCCCAACGGGCGAGTCCCATTATAAAATCGCCCCGCATTGGGGAAAGTCTATCATTATAGGATCCTTCGTAGGATGATCTGACAGTATTCATCTCGAATTGTATATCTTTTCTGCCATTTTCGCAGTATGACATGAAGTCCAAGACCTCGAATCAACCCCTTCAGTGGCAGGACTTGGTCGTCTTTGGTCGCTGACCGGGGGTGAGAGATCCTGGGGCGAAATACCTACACCCTCGACCCTGTCGGTCTAATACCATGCCCCAGACCAGCTGCATGAGTTGTATCTGCAGCCAAGGTAGCGGCCAAGTTGGTACAAGAATAGCATCATGAGAAGAGCCCGTCTTCATGGGCCATTCTTTGCGGCGTCTATGCTAGACGCGAGAATGTTGGGACAGCAGCAGCAGCAGTTTGCACGCCTCTCACGATGCCAGAGCACGATGCATACTCAACAGATGGGACAGGACTCACAGCTTCAGCATTCAACATCCCGCCTTATCCCGCTCTACAAATTTGCTTTGTCCCGTGAACACGAACGTCTCGTCCCTCGCCCTCCCTCCCATTCGTTGAAAATCCCAACGCAAAGCGCCCATAAGTGTCAATCGCCAAAGGGCGCATCGATGCCATTGGTTGCTGTTCAAAGATTTTCTACCAATGAATCACACGCACTCGCACTCTCGTTTCACTCCATGACCCGTCAGAATGGACCCCAGGATAATGATAACCCTCTCTCCTGCATGTCTGTCGTCCTTTTCTTTGTAAAAAGTCTACGATGAGTGAACGACTAATCCACAATGTGTCTCATCGTTCGCCAATCCTCGCTGCAAAAAACTATGTCTTGCTCAGACCCCTGCACTTGACTATTGACATGGGGTACTATAATTCGGTAGAGGCGATGGCGAAGAGGGATCTCAAAGTCGGTACAGTATCCAACAAGAGCAAAAACTGGTAAGTTGAAACGGATCGTTCAGTCATGAGCGAAGCGAAGAGCGATTGCGCGATATAGGTCTACGTATTGGTCACCATAGGCAGACAGTCAAAGTTCACCGCCATGGATTGTTAGTCTCGTGACAGGCACTTTGGACAAGATAAGACACCACGAGACCAAAAAAGCAAGCCCAGGTAAAACGGTCGGCAGCCGAAAAGAAACGCACGACCCTGGTGTTTCCGACGTCATTCCAAGACACAAGGCATTCTTTGATTCTCATACGTGCTGGCAGCCTTATCACGAGGTCAGGTCCCAAACGTTCGGTGAGAGCTTGAGCCTCTAGAGCCTCCAAGTAGGACCCAGATCGGTGTGTGCGGCTAGGCCCTGTCTCTAGAGCAAGTGGCTAGCTGAAAGACCAGCTCATAGTGCAAAGTCCGTCCAGCTTGGATAGTCGTAAGGCGAGAATCATTAATGCGCTGGCAAGGCGGCAAACGCGTCTTGACGTCGACATCTCACCGATTGTCCATGAATTCCATGTCGTACCTGGATCAGTCTTAGATCTTGCTGCAGGACCCGGCATGATTTGGTGAACCTGTTTCCAAAAGTGGCTACAAGAGAGGCATCCCATATGCAGCATGCAGCTCCGCCACAGTAACAATAAAAAATTTCCCCATATCCGCCACAGGTTCACAGATCCTTGAGGCTGGTGACCCTGATTTCTGGGAGTTGGGATGCCTTCACTGACGTGGCAGATCGCGCGTGGCTGGCCACTCCGGCAGCCGTACGTGAAGCCTCAAGCCTTACTCAGGCCAGGCCAGGTCCCCCCTGTCCATGTGGCTTGTCAGTCGGCCGAGCGAATAAGGTCCCATCTGAGATGCTTGTCCTGTCCCCTTGCAAAGTCACTCGAATTCGAGATCAAAGTACTCTCTACTTTGGGCAGCGGTGAATGCATGCAAATGGCCCCGATGTGCAGCTTTGCCTCATTGACAACTCATCAAACTGCAATATTTGCCAGCCCGTGATGTGAAGCGATGCGCAAACCCAGCACTCCCGGTTGTGAAGCTATTTCTTCGCTTGCGATGATCAAGCGGGCCTGCCTACACCCTCGAGCACAACGACGGGCTCTAAGCGTCCAACGGCAACTGGAGTCGCTGGAGTCGCTGGAGTCGGAGTGGTCCATTTGATTAGACGCCTCTACCAACCATAGCCGCCAGACGGCTCGGCGACCAGGGCTGCTTTATCGCGAGAACAGGGGTTTTACCCTCTTGATTGGCTTGTTGTCTTGAGACTTGGCTCGAGCTTAGCGTTTGGGAATGTTGACAACCACACGATCAGAGCTGTTGGTGATGATGGTCCTATCTCGCTTCCTTCTTTCTTTATAATGTCTTCCATTCTGCTCATCATCTCACCAATATTGGCCATTGAGGCGTGGCAGCCACTGCACGTTTTGCCCGGGCCCTTTCGGAGACTGCAACTATCATCCGAGAACGGAGATCGTGGCTTGCGTCGTTAAAGAACCCATGAGCCCTTTTGGGATTGCGGGATTAGCGCAGCCGCGAGTATTTGTTTCTCGTTGGGTCCAGGCGTTTCCGAGCAATTCATAATGTGTTTCCTTGGTCCGAAGTCTTGGGCTAGACATGCCATTCTCCCGATCAAGGTGTGCCCCTTCTCCTGTACATCTCTAACGTCGATCTGCTCAATGGCTGCAGATGTCTACGAATCGCCAGTATTCAGATCATCCCTGAGTGCTGACAGGGCTGATAAATAGAGCCTCGTGCTTTGCTGCAGATATGATGCTCATGTCGGACTGCCCAATATGAAGTATCAACGCTGAACTTAGATAACGTGGCCTCCAGCTTGGCCGGCTTTCGCTCACCAGCTGTAACTTCTCAGCTGTTACCAGAGATGCGCCTTTTCCTGAAAGAGGACTGAAAATTCTTCTGTCGTTTTCCACTCCTCCATGAAGGTCTCCTAGTTCAACTATCCATAAGGAGAAAAGTAAGTTGCACTACAAGTGGCACTCCATGAATAAGGGCGTCGCAAGACCAGGACCGCGGCGCCGGCAGTCGTGCAACAGCGCACAAGTCTCACGGGAGCTAGAATCAAAGGAAGGCATCCCCGTGATGGAAGCTCAATTCCGCCGTATATGTAGTGGGACCCAGGCATGGTCATGGTGTTGAGTGTTAGTGGATATGCATGTCAAGCTTCAAGTCAGCTTGGCCCCATCTACGGCTCGTATCCGAACAGTCCAGTCTCTTTGTCGCTCCGGCGGCCAGACTAACAGTAAATAGTTAGAGTTAATCGAGCCCCTTCCTGTCTGACAAGATGTGAAATCTTGAAGACCCCCTTCCCATTCAAGTGTGACCATTCGGATCGTGCGAATTCTTCCGACTTTGAAGGATGATCCCAGTAGAATCTTGCTTTACTCAAGGCCACCGTGTTCGCACAACATCGAGATAGGGGTAAGACGTCTATTGACGAGGTATGACCGGACGATTCTTTGTGCTTTTCCTCACACCCTCCAAGCTCCCACATAGGAGAGTAATGTCATCGGACAGCTGAATACTTGGACGCCTGGTTTGATATTGACCAGTTCAGGCTATGTGCAAGGACTGGCCATTTGAGAAACCGCAAATTGACGTTTTCTTGCTGTTCCATTCGGCTGCCTTGCATCAGGTTGTCTTCTCCGGGACTGTTACAAAGGCTGCTCATCACAGCCGGTTAGATCTGGAGACAGAGAACTTACCATGGACCTCAAGGTTGTGATTGATAGTGGGCATTGGTCGAACCGAAGACGCCGATTTCCTCTTTATTCATTTATCCTTGATAGTCTGCGCCTGAATATGAAAATAAGAATGTTGTACAAGTAGAAGTGGCCCATTCACCTAAGTCTGCCTGCTCCGCCCAGTTTCAGCCTATCCTCAATTTGAAACCTTTTTACTTGCCAAATTTCATGTCGTACTGGTTATGAAGAGAACTACTAGTTCCCAGCAAACCTAGCAGCACGCTTCTCTGCCTTGGCCCTCTCTGTTGGGTCATCAAGGATACCACTTCTGGTAGACGTCTTCTCCTTTCTCGCGCCGCCATCGCGACCGCCTTCCCGACCACCACGGCCGCGTCGACGACCGCCACCACCATTCCTCCTGTCCATGCTTTGTCGCTTTCCAGGGCGGTTGCCTTCACCTTCAGTGGTGCGATCTCGGCCTCGCTTTCGCGAGCGCTCAGGGAGTGCTGAATCAAGAGTAGTAGCGAGCTCCTTTTCGTCGAGGCCAAATCGCTTCGCGCGGTCGGCGCGCTTCTTGGCGTCCTCGTCCTCCTCAATACCGAACCGCTTGGCACGTTCGGCACGTTTCTTGGCTTCGTCGTCAGCAGCAGTGGATTGTAAACCGATGGCATAAGACTTCTCAGGCTCCGCAGGAGCCTCCACTGTCTCGGCGGGCTTCTCTGCTGTCGTCTCTTCGGCCTTGACGGGTGCAGCCTCGGTGGCAGGAACCTCAGCAACAGGCTCAGAGGCGGCTACAGGCGCGGCAGCGGCAGGTGCAGCAGGAGCATCGTCATCACTGTAGCTGATTTCATCCTCCTTGTTCTCAGCTGTGAAGGGTTCAATTAGCCGATGTTGTGGATGCGATGCGACGCGCGAGGGGTTCGATCGCAGTTCTGATGGAGTCACGTACCGGGCTTCTCAGCGGTTTCGGAAGTTCGATCGTTCTCTTGGAGCCTTGCAATAAGATCCGCCTTGTTGCCCGTCTGAGGCAGACCCTTCTCGGCCAGCAGCTTCTTCAGCTCAGGCACCTTGAGTGACGAATATTCGGCCATGCTGCGCAAGTCGATAGAAGCGCGTTAAGTAATGATTAGGAGACTTTTCAGGATCGGAAAAGAAGCGCGGCTAGAAATGCAATGGCTGCGACTTGGGCTGCGATGGTTTGATGGAAGAAGAGAAAAGGCTTGAGTTGCTTCGATGGAGCGGACGAGGGCGAAGCAAGGTACGCGCCTCAAACAAAGAATGGATAGGAGCGACCCACAGTGATACAAGCGTCATCCCCTAGAATCAGCCAAGGGTAAAGTCTTTATCTTATCTCCAACCAAACAAATAAATGAATAGTAGACTCGATATTGAAGACTGTAGCCTGTCTACAAGGTAGCATGTAAATTGCGAAGCCTAGAAGGTATTATTCTATTTGACTTGTCGAACCTGGCTTCAATTATCCCACTGAACGTGTTCTGTATCCAATGATGCCCTCTGTTATGAAACCAATCTTGCTTTCTTATTGGCTTGACGGCGTTTGCCTCTGTTCACAGGGAGATGTGCACGGGCCATGAAGCTCTGAAAGAAGCTCGACAAAGCTCTTTGTTGCCCGCTTTTAGAGCTCTACCTAGGTACTCTCTACTAACCTTTGTCCCTAGACTAGGTACTATGGGTATGCATTCGTTGGCATCATCAGGTCTCATTGCATTGCAGGATGCGCCAGAGACAACAACACCCTCACTTGTGCGAGTTGGCTCATGGAGCAACGGTATCTCAAGCAGAGTATGGTTGTCTTGTCCAACCAAGTCGCACATTCTGCAGCATCATAGACCGGCCTGCACAGACAAATTTTAGCCAGAGAAAGGGGCCAAGGGCTGCTTTTAGGATGCCACATGATCCGTATTGGATGGTAATCGAGGGCCTCACCTCACGTGGCCATATCGAGAGTGCATCTACTGATGTAACCCCAGATTGGCCTGTACAGCTGAGCACGCCTGTTTTTTAGGCGTGCTCGCAGGACAGTTATGCAAGTAGAGGCATTTCGGAAGATGAACTGTTGTCTCGGTGCGTATTTGTTAATGAATCATCAATATACAGGAATGGCGACAAAACAACAGCCATATTCAAGTAAACGATTCTCTAGGTAGACATCCATTAAAGAACCACAAACCCAAATACTCCCCTGTAACCCGAGATCCGGATCCTTAACCGGGCACTCCACACTTGATGGGCTAGCTCTAGGTCCCTCTCTACCTTAGAGTATCCTTTTTTTTGTTTTGTTTTTTGACGGTTCACCAGGGGAAAGGTCGAGTATCACAATTGAACGATTTCTTGGCTTTTGGCCCTTTTTTACGGTCAGAAGGTACGGAATAGCTTGGTTCCTCCTTTCCCCTGTTGCGGCGAATGTCAGGTGTTTTGCTTACCTACCTACCTGGTACTTAAGGTTGCTTTGCTTTTCTTGACTCTGCCTACAGTATCTCGCTGCTTCTCTCGTAAAATTTGTACCTTAGTGTCTGTATTGCCCCTTGTTCCATCGACAACTACAAAACATTGTTAGTGTTAACACGGACGGACTGTCCCCTCCCGTCCCCACGATTTGTCTGTCGATCGCATCATCATCACCCATTCAATTCATATCGACATCTAGAACCATCGCCTGTCAACTTGTAGAGAACACCCTTGCGACCGTTGCAATAGCTTCAACCTGTTCGAGAGACCCGCGCGCATTATTCCATCATATCCATTACCGACTTGGCCCAACGAACCATGCAATAGCACCCCCGATCCGACCCCTTGGAAGATGCGAAAAGTTCGGCCTGCCATTAAACCCCCGAATGCCCGTTTCGAACGTCGTTATCTGGCCGTTCATCCTTGAAGTGGCCTGAATATTATACTTGGATACATTCAGAGCGATTCTTGTCAGCCCGTTAACCTCCCATAATTAACACATCATGACTCGAAGAATTGTATGTGGCCCATGTTCTCTATAAATTCGTGATCAGTATCGATCCAGAGGATGCTGTCGACTAACCATATTCCCATCACTAGGTTCGAACAGCCGCTCAGCTCGCTGGCGCTGCCATTTTCACCTTTCTAGTTATCGCCTTTCTCGACCGTAATTATCGTGTCCTCCCCAATTCGATCCATAGTTATATGCCCTCCCATCACCCCGGACTGGTCGTCACCGATGTCACAATAGTCACTTGCTCAAGCGTTAACCCTTTCTCCTCATGCGACCTCGGCAAAGAATGGCACCGAATCGATAAGGAGCTCTATCTCGGCAAGACGTGGACAACGAGCGCATACATGTACATCATGCGAAAGCATGAGGGGGATCTCACTGCGGACGATCGTGTTGTTGTGGATGTTGCGGTCGGCAGGCTCCAACCTCAACCCAAGGGAGAAACGGACGACTCATGGGAATCTCGTCCATCAGGTATCTGGATCAAGCGCTCAGCCAAGAAGAAAGCCAGCGATTCGAAGCAGGCGGTAACGGATCTTGATGTTCTTTTCGGAGATGATGCTGTTGAGGCAAGAGATGGATATGCTGTGACGGGAACACCTTTGCTCCTCAATACCGGTGGCAGTCTTCTCTCTGTCCAGCTGACCGTGCGCCGAGGTCCTCCACGAGAGGTCAAGAAGCCAACGCCCAGGATCAACAGTGATGGTCGATACAAGATTATGCAGATCGGTGATCTGCATCTCAGTACAGGAGTTGGCGTTTGTCGCGAGGCAGTTCCTGATTCTTACAACGGCGGTAAATGCGAGGCCGATCCCAGGACACTGGAGTTTGTTAGCCGAGTCCTTGACGACGAGAAGCCCGATCTGGTAATATTGAGTGGCGACCAAGTCAACGGTGACACAGCACCAGATGCACCTACTGTGAGTATTGCCTGGCTCAACATCATAGTGTCCGCCTCTAACACCATCTAGGCCATGTTCAAGATCATCTCGCTCCTGATTGAGCGAAAGATTCCTTACGCTGCCATTTTCGGTAACCACGACGACGAACAGACCATGTCTCGTGAGGCACAGATGGCCATTATGGAGACTCTTCCTTATTCTCTCTCCATTGCTGGGCCAGCTGATATCGATGGTGTTGGGAATTACTACATCGAAGTCCTGGCCCGTGGAAAGACGGATCATTCTGCTCTAACCATCTATCTTCTCGATACACACGCCTACTCGCCCGACGAGCGCAACTTTCCTGGTTATGATTGGGTTAAGCCTAACCAAATAGAATGGTTCAAGAAGACTGCTGCTGGTCTCAAGAAGAATCACAACGAGTACACCGGCCGCCACATGGACATCGCTTTCATTCATATTCCCTTGACAGAGTATGCTAACCCGGAACTACCCCGTGTTGGTGACTGGAAAGAAGGAGTCACTGCCCCAATATACAACTCTGGTTTCCGCAATGCCCTTGTAGAGCAGGGTGTCCTTATGGTCAGCGCAGGACAGTAAGTTTTGGGATTCCTATCTTGACTTGAAAAACACTAATTTCATATTTTAGTGATCACTGCAATGACTACTGCTCCCTATCTCTGATGGGTGAAGGCGAGACCAAGGTCCCAGCCATGTGGATGTGCTACGCTGGTGGTTCTGGCTTCGGCGGTTACGCCGGTTACGGTGGTTACCATCGCCGAGTACGCTTGTTTGAAGTCGACACAAACGAGGCTCGTATCAAGACTTGGAAACGTCTTGAATACGGAGACATTGCTGCCCGTATACACCAACAGATTATTGTCGATGGCGGTAAACCTCAACCTATCACTCCTATTTCATGAGCTTATGACACTTTACATTTACGGGGCAAAGTCCCCCTTCTGAACTTATTGTATTCGTGTTTTGGGATGATGAGCTGCTATACGACCATAGAAGGGTGTGGTCCTTATCCATTTACAAAATAAGACGGGTCATAGGACCGCATCAAGGAGCATGTTCAAACATGGGATTACTTGTATAACAATTAAAATATCCCACCTCTCATTGCATACAGCAGCAAGCAGAGTTAACGACGGCATTATATAGTCTCGGGATAGGAAACGGAGTTGTTTTGGTTGACTAAATACTACGTATGAGTTTTGAGCTCATTTTCATGGTTTATTCTATATCAGTCTTTTACAGCATTGTGATTCATGATGACTTCGGGTGAAGTGGCCGCAAGCAACCCTGAGTTTGGAGTTGATAAAAATCTGTAGTTTCTTGAACAGTTCACATCTGACAAGTTGTGTAAATATGATTCAATTGCCATCCACTATATGCTTCTCTCCTCGCTATGCTCTCTTCGCTCCCTACTATGCTCACCGGAAACAAAACCACAAACGTCCTCATGATGATCTGCAAAATGCATGCTGATGTACTCCTCACGGCCCAAGATTTCTCCAGTAGCCCAGACCATTGCCCTCCAGACGCCATCCGCCCATGTCTAGATGCGTGAACGCAGAAACAAGATTGGTATATACAATCGTATTAAAAGGTTTGAGGAAATGTGGTATCGTTAAGTCTCGCCGCATGCCATGCATCAAGCGTAATAAGAACAAATGTAAAGATGATGGTGTGCCGAGCAACACCGGGATATCAAAATAGGAAAAGTGACTAATGTAATGAGTCTGGGGATAAGCCAGATTGTGAATATGCTTGCAATCAAATACAAGAGAAGGTATAAACTGTTGAAGGGGGTGGCAGCAGAGTTGCTTAGATTGTCATGACCTCCTGGTGGACAAGCCTCAGAACCCAGCTTGCCTCTGCAACGCTGGCGCACTGGAAGCACCACTTCTTGACGTTGCCACCTGTTGGGCCCGTAGCCGGAACAACGCCGACAACGCCATTGCTGTCCTTCATCTCTTCCCAGACACCACATACAATACCACGGCTGCCCATGGCTGTGAAGCATCCACTGCCAAGGACCGCGTCTAACAGGATCTTTGGCTGCTCTGAGTCCTTGCGTGGAATCGTGGTGACAGTGACACGTTTCTCCAGACCGTGGTCGGCACGAAGAGCCTGGTGCCAGCCTGGAGGAGGTCTTCGAATGGATAGTCTGCAGTTGCCAAAGTCTTCCCACTTGGCGGCTGCGACAAGGAGATGTAGGCGGATCTTGAGATCTTCGGTACCAAAGCTTGCGGGGCCGCGACCGCTGTTCTCGACACTGATGGAGGGCGAGCGAGGTGTGTTGCCGCCATAAGATGAAGATCCAGGAGTATTGGTGCCACCATAGCGGCTGTTTCGGTTAACAGAGGAGCGAGCCAGGCTGAAAGGAAGTCCGCGACCAGTGAGTCTCTTGAGGAAGCTTGACGCGGAGAGAGTAGATGAGGGAGTAGTGCTTGCACCATCGTGCGATTGGGCAGGCGCACGAACTGAACCACGGTAGCTGTTCTTACGGCCAAACCAGCTTCGTCGTCGACTGCTAGTGTCATCGTTATCGGGAGGTGGTTTATGTTCACCGAAGCTTCTGAACCGTGCTTCATTCTCAAGCTCAATGAACTTTTGGTTGTTGAGACGAGCATGGTGAACTGACATGTAAAGGTTGTAGCAGTCAGGTCCGTTGTGGCATCGGAAGCGGAAATTTCCTCCACCGTGTGAGCTGGCAAGCTGGCAGTCAGATCGAACTGACGAGCGGATTTCAAGATCGAGAGCTGTGCTCTGACGGATGAGGACGAGTGGGGTGAGATCGAGTGCGAGCATGGGCTTATCTCCCTGCTCAGCTCCGCTATGTACGGCATACGCCTCAATCAAGCCTGGAGTGACGATGACTTCCAGGTTGCCTCCGGAAATATCCTTCCACAACCCCTTGTCGGACCACCTGGAAATGGTAGCCACGTATCTTGTAGCATTGTCTTCGGGGGCAACCTTTTGTCCGTGGAGGCCAGCCTGAGAGGCTGAGTTTGATGGAGCCAGGCTATCAATTGAGCCAGATACGACGGATTCATGGAGTTCATGTCGTTGGTGATAGTCGTGAAGAGATCCTTCCTCCTCTAGTGTCTCAAGTTGATGTTCTAACTCCTCTCTGATAATGTCTCGAGCTGGGTGTTCATCTCTGATACTAACTCCTAGCTCAGTCTCTGGGAGATCAACGCTCTCGATATCGTCGTCTGAGGAATCATAGCTGTAGTCTGATTCGGTGTAGTCATCCTCAGTATTTTCGTAGCTGCCCGTGATATCAGTGCCAGAAATTGATGATTGGTCTGACGGTAGGTATTCGTGCTTGAGCGGAGATGAGGTTCGGCGCTTGACACGGCTGCTGTTGGGAGGCTCAAGAGGTGGTGCTTTCGAAAACCTGGGCTTCGAAGGAGCTTGTTGACTAGGGCTGGGACTAAAAGTTCGATGAGCTGGAGGTGGCGGTGCGCCATCGTCTCTGTATGATGAACTACTTGGGCTCTTGCGTATGTTGAGGGGATCAGGTTGCATGCTCTGCGAGGTCATTGGTCTGTCCTCATAACCGTAATCGTATTGTGTTGGTGTTCTCTGCAGATCGTACTGATCGGGCGACTTCAGAGGAGGAGGAGTTACAGGAGATGCTGATCGCGGACGGTATCTGGCTGGCAACGCTCGCTTCGGTGTAGTTGGGCTGGCTGGAGGAGACTCAGCAGCAGATGAACGGCGAGAGTGCGAGTTCCGCAAAGATTGGGCAGAGTACTTGCGAGAGGACCCTCGAACGCCAACTGGGACATCAGGCATGCGAGATTGTGAGTATGGCTCTTCATCGTCGATTATACTTGGCTCTGGCTCTCTGGGAGGAACAGGTGAAACTGGAAGGATATCGAGCCAGTCCAAGATTTGGTCTTCGTTGTCAGTGGTGAGTGTGAGTAGCTCGTGCCATGGCCTGTCGTTGTGCGTTCCTCGGATCATAACAACCATGTCAAAGTTGCCGTCTCCTGTCCTGGCTGAGATCAACTCAATAGGTACAGGGGGGAATAGAAGGTATGATCGACCCTTGACCCCATTTTCGCGGATCAGGATATCACCCTTATCTTCAGGATAACGCTGGTTATCTCGGTGTACCAACTCAATCTGGCACTCAAGGCGCTGACCATTGGAATGTGCCAAGTCGAGAGAGAAGAAGTCCTTGGCGCTGACTTGTCGTGATGGCTCAATGTACACGGCCTCCATTGGAGCAAGTGTTCGAAGGTCTCGCGATCTGGTTGTATCGGTGTTGATCGCGTCTTCATCAGTCAATCGAGCCATTTCTTCTCGATGTCGGCGGCGAGCCTTTTCTTGAAGGTCCTCAAAGTCACTCAGGAGATCATAAGTATCATTGGTCCCAAGAATAGAGTCGACACACTTGAAGAATTTTGTTATTTGCTTGAGTCGGAGGAGTGGTCTCTTGAGAAGGTGTGCCACATCAACACGCTCTCCTGTAGCATCAACAATATCCCCAGACTCGTTCCTGGGCATGGCACCGACAAGAGAATCCTCATCTTCTGGGGATCCAGCAGCCGGGGCAAGATTGACGACGAGATCCTGGAAGCCCAGCCTCCAGGCATCGAGGTACTTATGATAGATGGGTACGACGCCATGGCCCCAAGAAGCCAGTCGACGAATATCATGAATGGGAGCCTTGCGGTGAGCCATGCGAAGTTTCTCTAGGGCAACACCCATATTAACCACAGACTTCGAGAGAGCATCAGCTTTGGTCACTGGGGTGCTAGTGCCAAACAGATCAGTAGCATTGTCGCCATTGACGACCTGTGATAGTAGGACTGGGATCACACCGTCGACCAGTGTCTTCAACTCTCTAAGATAGAGACTCTCATCTTCGGTAAATTCTTTGAGCAGGTCGTCATTTGTCACATCTGTGGCCCCACCCCGGCTCTTCCGCATACTGGGTCTTGATCGGTTACTTGTGATGGCACTGGGGACGTTCTTGTCATCAGGTAGCGAGAGGACTGAGACAAGATCAGAGTGACGAGTAAGCCGTCGCTTGAGGCCAGATCCTTGGCTCTTGGAGTTCGAGCGAGAGTTCGAACGTCTGGTCTCTTTCGTTACGCCAGTGGATTGCGTAAGAGTGGATTGCGTGACATCAGTGGTAAGATCCGATTCGACAGCGCTGGAAGCCTCCTCAGAAAGAATTGTAGACAACTCATATTGACCTCGAGTTGGCGGTGGAAGACGAGGGCCCGCCATACGTGCCGACGGTAAAGCGGATCGGTCATCACGATTTTGTTCTGGTTCTCGCGCCGGTTCCCGAATCGGTTCCCGTGGTTGCTCTGGGATTTGGGCCTTCTTCTTTTCTTCCAAGGGAGATGGGGATCTAACACTTCTCGACTTTTCAGCCTTTGAAAGTTCTGTTTCAGTCCAATTTTCAGTTGAGTCATCGTATGTAAGTTCGTCGTCATAACGAGACTCTTCATAGTGATAATCATCATATTTTGGCCCTTCGTACTTTGAGTCATCATAACGAGAATCACTGTATCTGGAATCGGTATACATGGATTCGGGCTCGTCATCATAAGGTCGTTCCTCTCGACTCTGGTAAGGCTTCACCTTCGGAAGAGAATTGCCTGATTCTCCAGTAAAGGCTTCCTTGAGCATCCCAAAAAGCGAATTCTTGGGGCTTGACTTGACAGGTGAAGATGTAGTTCGAGTTGCTTTGGTCCTCTTGAGGCCCAAGCCGCCCGGAGCTTTGGTTGGTGCCTTTGTATCTTGCCGCTTCGGTTTCGTCTTGGCTTCAGGCTCTGGTGAGAGAGCTGGTAAGGAAAGAGGCGAGACCTCTTCTGGTGCAGGCTCTTTCACAGCAGCCGGTTCGGGCTGTGGTTCAGATTTGGGCTCCGGTTTAGGCTTTGAGGTTGACTTCTTCGGTGACTCAGGTTCTGGGGATGGCTCCTTGGCAGGTTCTTTGACAGGCCCGGTTTTTGGTACAGGCGATGGTGTAGGTCTCTCTTTGACGGGTTCCTTCACGGGCTCTGGCGTAACAGGCAGCTTTTCGCTCGATACAGTTCTGTCAGCCGTATCTGGTTTACTCATAGTCGAGGACGACACCCTTCGGTTTTCGGTGCGAGACGAGCGGCGATGACTTTTGATCGTTTCAGGGGACGATGGCTTATCTGGGATATGCTCACTCAGAGGTGTTGTAGCTGGCTCAGCCTTGGGCTCCTCAACGAACGGGTCAACCGTAGTGTTGAGCCACTTTTCAATGCTCCGAGGATTGTTTGGAACGGTATCTCTTGGGGGAGGATGCTCGTTCATCTCATGAATTATCTTGTTGGCGCCTTCCACCACCTTCTTGAAGACTTTGGGCATGGACTTGAAGCTGGTATTTCTTTCAGGCTTGGCAGGGCGAGCAGGGCGAATGGGTCGACTTCGAAGAGGTCCTCCACGCGCTCGCAGAGGTAGATCAAGTTCAGTGAATGCAGAGTTACCCCAGGGGATTTCTCCAGGGATGTCTGCTATTGACTTTGCCAAAATACTTGAGGACAAATCTGAGCCGTCGAGTTGAGAGGGCTCAATCGTAGATTCTTCTTCGGGCACCCACGTCTCTTTACCCTTCTGTTTTGTCGTGGGAGGCTGATAACTCTTTGGTCTAGGTTTTGACTTGTGTGCTGATGTGCTTCTCTTCTTGGTTGGAGTGTCAATTGCTGAATCGTCTTCCATAACTTCAATTGGTGCAATCCCAGATAAACCTGATTTGTCGGTTGTCTTTGTTGTTTTAGACAGTTCCGAGTCATCCTCAATGACCTCGATAAACTTGTTTGTCGATACCTCCGAAGGATCCTCAATGACTCCGATTTTGGATTTATCTGACTGCGACTTCTTCATTTCCCGTTTCACAGAACTCATACTAGGTCTCCGTGAGCTAGGAGCGGATTTGAGCCGCAGTCTTGCCGTGCGAACTGAAGTTCCGGCGTTGGACGAGATATCGCTCATAGGTCTAACTCTGATTCCTTCGTCATCGGTAAGTGTTGTCCTAACGGCTTTCACACGAATACCGTCATCATTATTCCTTCCCCTTCGGATTGGTTTAACGCGAATGCCATCATCAGGTCCTGGTGTTGATTTGGCGGATCGTGCTTTGGTGAACCGACTGCTAGTGACGTTGCTCACTGTGAATTCGCTGTCACTCATAAACTCGCTGTCGGTATCATCCATCCACGGTTTCGCTCCGACCGACTTGGAAGACTTATGACTTCTGGGTGCAGGTGGATCTGGAATCTCGACCATTTCTGCCCATGCCTTGACTCTGCTTGCGACGCGAGGATTAGCGGCGGTGCGCAAAACAAAATCTTTCGGTATTTTGGCTGGAGCAGGTGTTTTGGCAGGCGAGGTCTTCTTTGGAATATGTTTCCGATTTTTCCGCCAATGTTCGTCGCTAACAACACGTTTCTTAGGCGGTGGTTTCGCTGCTACCGGTGCAGGTGTTGTCGGTGTTTCATCAGGTGTAGCCTCATCACCTGTGGCCAGACTCTCCTTCGTCTTGTTGTTGGGTCGTTTGAGTTTCTTTCTCATCTTGATGCGAACTCGATCCTCCTCTGTGACACTCTGGAAATCCTCATCTTCAAACGCAATATCAGGGGGCTCTGTCGCTGCGTCGTCAGGGGTGTTCTCCATAGCAGCAGCATTGGCCTTTTGCCATTTCTTGACCCGATCTCGGACACCGTTCGGGGGTTGGATGCGCTTGACTTGAGATTGCTTCATTTCATGGCGCAATTCGGCCTTGACAGCTTCCAAGCTCATTCGCCGTTGACGCTCGGCAGCCTGTCGCGAGGCCGAGGGCCGGCCCAGGAGGAAGTCATGGAGGAGTGTAGGCTCTCTGGTGGATTTGGCACGCGGTCGCCCACGGTGTGCCACTGGAGGTGCTGACTTGGGCGTTTCCTTTCCATCATTCTCGTCTTGTGTTGAAGGCTTCAGAGGAGTTTCAGGTTCAGGCTCGGGATCTAGCACTGCTTCGTCTACTGCTTCCTCTGGAGAGGCAGGGTTTGATGATGACATGATCTCAGCTACCTAGAAAGACAAACTGGTGAGCTTGTTTTTGCAACCCAGTTGTGGCGGGGAAACACGATTGTGTGATGCGCCGGAGACGGGAGAGCACGTCAGACTCATACCTGAAGGTCGGTAACATGCTGTGCAGCTGTAGCAGAGAAGCGGTGGGGTCACAGTCGAGGCCGAACTCGCTCTCTTGATAGCTGGCAACAATTTACTGTTCGAATCGATTCTGCGTCGTTGAAATATGCTATCGGACCGTCCGGGAAGCTTTGCAGGAAGCTTTGGAGAAGCAGTGGGAGGGCGGAGTAGCCGTTGGAGTTGCACATGCAACTGAACAAGAAGAACGAACGAATGAATTGGATGGTGGGTAAATGAAATGTAGGAGAACGAAAAGGTTTGTGATTACAAAGACAATGGCAAAAGCCTCGTGTAAATGATAGGAAGTGGAGGGTTCTCCAAAAGCGAAATGCACCGCAAGATTAAGATTGTTGTGCCATCCACGTCTCAAGCCGTTGGAGGGACCTTTTGGAGGTTGCGTCGTTGACCTTGGACTTGGCCATTATTGAGGTGCGGGTGTCCCAGTAACCAAATGGGATCCCCACTGGAGCTCAGTGTAAACAATATTTGAGACCATCCCACCTATCAGGGACAGGGATAGAGGGATGTGGCGCTCGACTGACAGGGGACACTTCCAGGACTTCAGTGGGTCAGTCATTGAAGGCCATGGCTACAGATGAGTGGGATATGGCGGGTGGCTGTTGCGTGATAGGCTAGCTCCCCTCCAGAGTCAATTAAGCCCACTGTAACAAAGTCCAAGCCTCCCGAGCCTGGCTGAATCCGATCTCCCGGTGCTACTGTATCTCGGCCAATTTTCTCCAACCGACTGACGCTTTTCCTGACTCGACGTGGAAAGATCTTCGATAAGCTTCTTTTTTGTGAGTTGAGATGTCTTATGCTCTATAATTATCCCATCTCCTTTGCTTTTTGCCAGCCAAGCATATAACTACACCAAGGGTGGACAGCATATCGAGATCAGGAATCCCATAGATGACTCTGGACTGCTGCGTTGCGTTACCATCATATTACGCATATCAAGAATGGACAACACAACCTCGACATGGGTGACCCTCCATTCTCTTGGCCAAACACCTAATAGTATCAATGCGCCGTCCGGCCTTATTTTCGTTGCTGACGACAACCACCAAGCGAGAACAAAAGGCAGGCCATCCAATATGGGCTTCTACTGCAGCCATGTGTGTTTCAGCCATTGACTTGAAGCCAGTATCGAATATTATCCAAGTTTCTTATGCATTCAGACTTTTCGTGACTGGGGACAAGTCCAATTACACGCTGCAAGCCTGCTTATGTATGTCGTTGGGCATCCATCCTTGAATCTGATCCTGTTCTGGTTCGCTTCTCTCTGCCCAGTTATAAACAAACGCAAGGATTGTGCCCGTGCTCGCAAGCGAAGAGCATGGCCCCTTTTTTGTCTGCCAAGTATGTACTCCGTACCCTCGTATACCGCTCTTTATCGACCCGCAATATTCGGTATCAACGATTGATGTTTCATGACTGACCCTGGAACTCTATGGAATCGTGGCGCCGCAATCCCCTGCCGAGATCTCAACGTTCACGGTCCCGCATACCTTGTCGACGATTTTCAGCTTTCATAGACAGTTGTTGTCCCAAGAACCTGGTCTAGATGTTGGCTTAGTCAACTCCAAGATCGTCTAAGTTGCTACTTTCTATCCCTTAAACTGAAGGGCCAAGCTATACGAGCCCGAAAGCCGTGGATAACTTTGCCGTCCATGAATAGCCAGGCTCTATTTTCTCGCTAAACAGGCCTTGGGTTGCTTACCCTGTAACAAGTGCAATTAGAGCAAAAATTGCATCGATAACGCATAGATGAGTTTATATTGATATTGAATTTTACTTTCGTAGCATCTTAATATGTCATTGAGTTTATGCGAGGCATGATAACGAATAATCTACATATTTGTGTGGTAAGATGGTTACGTTGTTTGAAGCGACATGAACAATTTCGCAAAGAGGAATGGATCTCGGGATGGCCGCATGCCTGTTCAGGATCACATCAGTATTATCTTATCTGTATTACCTACCCGAGACCCAAGCTGTGTCTAAACCGGCTCGTTATCTGAATCCCGGATAAGTAACGTGAGTAGTCTGCTATATTTAGACTGATCTGAGGAGTAGAGATCTCATCACTAAAGAGAGCATTGTCTACTCACTTGCAGCGAGCAATTCTCAAGAAACCCTTTGTTCTTATGTGTTGTGCTTGACTACCTAGGTATCAAAACATCTTTTTGAGAATAGTGTCTTAGAAGGTCAGCCCCAGATGCTTCGACCTCTTTGTAATCACCAGCGTGTCTCAAAGGAAGACAAAGGAAATTCTTCCTATGGGTTTATGATTTGACTTTATGCGCTACTGGCCGTCTTTCTTCTTCTGTCTGGCATACTATTTATTTAGTGTTGCACATTGTGACTCTTCCAGAGGCTATGTCCTTTCTTCCAAGGCAACACAATCGACAGTCAAGTCACGAGACCGGCACGTTTACTGTTGATCACCAGTCTTTGTCTCACAAGATCGGATGCATGTATCACGAGTCATTGTAGCATCAAAAAAACCATGAGGAAAATCATTTGTTCAAACTAATGCCAATTTATCGCAAAGTCCCCCAAATCCCCCAAATCCAAATAGGTATCGAAAGCGGATTGCTCCTGAAGAAATGTAACTATGGTATGCGAAATTCCAGCCAGCTATGTGTTCCAGCTTCAATCTTCCTCCAATGAATGCACCCGATAAATGCAAGCCAGACAAATAGGTATCCTCCTTGGACCAGCCATTACTCTTGATCCGCCACTCCCTCCATGCTAGTCAACGCCGCCTATGCAGATGCAACCTCCTGTGATGCTATAAGAAACCAATACGAAAGAGATGCAGACCTGAACGCCAAGTTATGCAATATCGATCCATCCTCCCTTAGAATTCCTGAGCAGGCAAGACGAAGCGAACCTTCTTGTTCGACTTGGCCTTCTTCCCCTTGCGTCTCTTACTCTCAGCCTCATCATCGCTGGTGTCACTCTGGGCACCAACACTGCTTCCAACCTCACTCATCATCTCCTCCTCGGTCTCCTCCTCAATGGACCACACATCAGGGCTTGGCTCCCGCCATAGTTGTCCTGGGCGGCGTGTTGCTGAGTGTCCTCGGGAACTGGCTCCATGGCGTCCACGGCCCCTGGATCGGCCACGTAGCTTTGGGCTGCTTGAGAGGGCAGTAGGTGAGAGGAGAGAGTTGTTGTTCGACTGGTTGAAAGCAGGGCTCTTGGGTCGGACAGGTGGTCGGCTGTTGGCAAAGAGGTCCCTAAGAGAGAGGAGTCCTCCGTGCTTACTGGGTGAGAAGCTGACATAGTCCTCATCATCGTCGTCATAATCATCCTCATTGTTGGACTCTGAGATCTCAGAGCTGGTGTCCGGTGACATGGGACGTAGACCAGGCTTGCGTAGTCCATCGAGTGTTGATGGACTTACACTGCGGACAAAGGGTCGAGGAGAACTGGCATCCTCAATACCCGCATCAAAATCTAGCAAGACGTCGTCCATATCATCGCCGTCAAGAAGAGGCGCTGGTGTAAGAAAGTAGGTCAGAGGATCATCATCGATATCATCAAGAGATGGAAGTGGCCGGTTCTTGGTAGAAAGGGTAGGCTTGAGGCGCATCTGGGTAGGTGGCCAAGAGTCTCGACGAGACCGCATCTCAGACTCGGTCGGCATAGTGGAGATTCGTAAGAATGAATTTCGAGTGAAGTAAAGTAAAGTCGATCTGATCAAAGGGTGTACTGAGGCCTGCGAGGTATATATGTGTGCAGGGACCTCTTTGTAAGTGTAGTGGGTGGGTGCTAGAATGCTTCACCGCGATTTGGTGTTAAAAACAGGTATGAACCAGGCGAAACAAAGACCGGTTATCTTAAGGCTGGGAAGTGGATGCCCTGACGTCTTTTCCATGTAAGACCCTTTGGAGTCAATCACCGCAGCCAGAAGAGTTTCTTTGTGCTTTGTGTGAGAGGACTGAACAGAACACGAAGAAGGCTGACGGTATAGGACTCAGAGAGGCAATATAATGAACGGGCGAGCACGCCTCACCTATATACCAGTCAGTCAGCCAGATAAACAAGCCTCCCCAGAAGCTCACATTCCAATCCATAGTCTACTGCACATACACTATCTGAGACACAGGCATCAGCCGTGCGGTACCTTTCAAGGCATCGAAATAAGGCCAAGGAAGAAAGGGCTGCAAGAACCCACACCCAAAACAGGGCTGTATCTCCAAAAGCGGTCCATGTCCCAGTCATATCATGGAATTCTTGTAAGCCCCGAGGGCCTTGTGAGTGGTAGGCAGAGGACTCGGAGCACTATGGGTGGTCATCGGCCTCCAATAGGCGGGGTTGCCTATCATCGCACGTGAAGCTATTCAGCCAAGATGAATACGAACCTGTAGTCTCGCGCGCACGACGCCACGCGGCCCGTCGATAGGATAATCGGGAGGCGCCGGGTCTGAAAATGGAAGTCATGGGTTGAGTTAGGCGGGTTGATAATCAAGAGAAACGAGCTGAGAGAAGTTGGTGGCTGACGATAAATCAGCTCTTTGGGCTACAATATTGGATGCCACGGGCTCGAGTTGGTAGTGATAAACAGGTTCAAATGCACATAGGGTCCACGGTCTAGCGCTGCAGCCGCCAGTAAAAACCACAAAAGCGCAGCCAACTCGATCTGCCGTGATCGACAGAAACAAAAAAGATGGTGAGATGCCTCCATAGTCGGCCTGAATTATGGCATCTCATTCGCTCACATGAACATGGAGGTTGGCTTGGGCATGGACATTTGCGATGGCATTTCCTTGATAAACTCGGTCGCGGGGCCGGTGACACTCTCCGGAGAATGCTATATCAAGTGAGACATGGTCGACACCACCAACAAGGCCATTTCATCTCATCTGACTGTGCCTTCACGTCTCTCAGCTCCACCGGCCTTACCGGACTATGGCGAGGGAGTCATGCTGAACTCCCCAGGAACTAACAATGATTCAAATTCACGATCGGGCATTTCCTGCAAGATCGATCGCACTGAGGCCATCCGGACCTGTCTGTTGTGCATGGTGCCTTGCAGCTTGGATAGCGTATCCGCAAAGACTCCATATTTAGGCCATCATGCTTGAGTCGGGTGTCAAGCACGCGGGGCTTTCTACTGTTATACTGCCAACTTTTCTTTTCCATGGGCTTGCAGGGCAATCAAGTCGAAAGCTGGGCGTTGTGAACTGGAGGGTCGCAAGTCTGAGCCACGAGGTGATTCGGCCAAGGACGGGGTTGAGTAATACGCGGTTGTGAGGTAAGAATGATGAGTCAAAAACGAAGGCCGCCTCTATTGATTCAAGTTATCAATAATTACAGCCACAAGTTGCGGGCATTCCCCCCATGTTGATGTTGAACCCTTGCGACGATCATCAACGATTACGTGGATTATACGCAAGTCTGGAGATGCCATGAGTGAGAAAAGGGTGTGGTGAACGGCCGCTTGTCCTGTGTAGGCTGCCTCGAAAAGAAAAGATGGATTTCTAATTGTCCCATCAGCAAAAGTCCAGCCAGCCTCTCTAGCCTTTTCTACTCCGTAGCCTCCCCCAGATTCTCCAATGTCCAATCCTGCTTTGATCCAACCTGGTGGTCCTCCCCGGTCTTATGATCACCTCACCCATGGCCCCGCCAGCCACCAACACGCCTAGGCCCGCCTTTTTTATTCACTTCCAAGTTGAGAGACACGCGGCGATAAGAGGTTATCTCCCAATGTTCTCCTCGAAACATTACAAAATTTGGCCGTCATTATCGCGTAAATGCTTCAATTTTGAGACCACATGGTATCAAGCCATGAATCATCACTTAAAGTTCAGCCGTGTTGTCTGTTCTCGTTAGACCTCGATTCAAGTGGGCATGTGCCGTTCCGAACGGCGCCGATGCGTCCCCTAGCTAATTCAAGATATGTTCGCAAGTAAACTTTGACTAAAAGCAATAGTTGAAACGCCCATCCACCGAAGAATACCGGCCACGGGCCGCATTTATGGGTCTAGACCCGGAACCCCTCTGGGTTATGATCCACTATTTCTCGGAGGCCACACTTAATCTCAGCCGCAGTAGACTTCTCAGGGTCTATCAACTATGACTGGATACCGTCTGAGCCATGTCCTAAGCGAAGATAAGCTTGCAGGTCCTTGTGGTGGCGCAGCTGACTCTGACGGTAATTCACCTGTTATAGCGACATGTCGGTCGATGTGCAAGTAAAGGCTTCCGACTATAGATCATTTCCATAGCAATTCTGCCTCTCAATGATGCATAAAGCAAGTCTTATCTCGAAACCAGAGATATCGTAGTCGAAGCATAAGTTTACAAGCAGTAGGCTACCTTGGGCTAATGTTTATGACATTTGCTTGTCAAAGTTCTTTTGCGCTTTGACTGATAAAACGACTCAATTGACAGCTCTTTTGTGATGGTGGGAGACAAACCTCCGGTGACTCTGGCTCCGACGATTCCTAAATGAGCCACTCGCTACCGCTTTAGTGATTGATCTCAACTCAATGTTGCTTGTATACGGGAATGGCGTACAGCTAGGCTACTTTGTATGGATTGTGACTGAAAGTATATCGAAAGACCTGCCCTATCGCCCCTATCACATAAGCTCCAACGCCTTGAGCTTCAGTCCTGCCTGCCAAGGCTAAAACAAAGCATAGACACTACTATATTGCCCGTAGTGCAGTTGATTTGGTGTAGTAGCTCGATATATCACGGATATTTACTTCTGCAAACGCCTAAACACCAGTGACGCAGCATCGTGAGTGGAATATCTCACCATTGTATGGAAGAGCCATCCATAACTGCCATCCTTAAGCTGCCCCAGGTAAAGAGACGGAACAATGTGACTTATCTTTGATTGCACTTTGTATCAATGGAATCAATAGCCAAGTGAGCTTTGTATGTGACACTAAGGATCCCTGAGTGCTTGCCCATGGAAAGATGGCGTTTCGCCGTGCCAAGACGGAGCAAACTAAGGATTAACGGTTGATCATCGTCAGAAAATCTGTATGCTGCCTTTCCAGGTATGCATGAATTAGTTCAACCTAGCATCCACTTCAATCTTAACCATGTGTCGTGAGGCTTTGAACTATTGAACAACAGCTATTTGACATGTCAGGTTATTCGAATTATAGGATGATGGGGCATGGCATCACTTATATCCAAAGATTGAAGAATGCCACACTTTCTACAAGTCAGTAATTACCGTGAGCAACGCCACATGAATCAAGTTTAGATATATTTACTTATTTCCTACCAGTACTGTGAGCTACGTAGAGCATGAGTAAGATTAAGTGTCATGTCGAAAGCGTTCTCGCAAAGTGTATAATTTACAATGAACGAAAGACCATATGTGCTGAATATATGGCCATCTAGCGACCCTAGCAGTATAATGAATTATTAAGGTGCTATTGCGGAGTTCCGGTGCCATGATCGCGATAACGTCCAAGCCCATGAGGGTTGGTATACGGTGGCGATCTTCAAGACGACGGCAGGTCATCGAACTTGAGTGATTATGGCAAGTCCCATGTAATAGTTATAGACAGATTTGCATGCCTTTCAAGAGAACACCGTTCAACAGATATTGCATTTCCATCAAAGCGGTCGATTCTGAAATTGTCATTCATGTATGAATACGTGTTGTATCCAACTTTGCGCTGCGCATCATACAACACTGGACAAGAGAAGAGTTTCACCCCATAGACTAACAATGGACAAGAATGAGCCATCAAAGAGGCCACAGCACTGAATGTTATAGGCGCCTTTGATGAGATAGGCATGTCTGATAGCAAATCATAAGACACAATAAACATGATAGTGATAGTACTCATGATCCGTTTTGACAAGGCTACCTAGCCTTACGAGAGAACTTCTTTCCCTGACATAAATTAATTCTTTAACAAGAAGACTAGTTGGTAAGATATGATCAGAAAATTTAAGAATTACTGGGCAAGCCCTTGGAGTGCAGTCCTCCCATCTTCATTAGCAAGTCCCATTTAGCCACGCAAAAGAGAGGTATTGGCTGTTGCAAGGACGCAAATCGAAGAATAACTACGAGGGACTTGATTTAAAAAACACAAGGCCAGAGTATGGTCATGATTGATAAAATCAACGCACCAAGCTTAATATCAGAGACAGAAGAGTTGGTGGCCGTGGGTAGGTGGACCCCTGTGGCATCGAATCTGGGGTAAACAGACGCCATGCCTATCGCAGCACGTATCCCCACGTGATGACCTCATTGGATTGGTGACTGATCCACTCAGGCCCGACTTACGACGCTCATGGTAAACATTCAGTATCGCGACAACTTCGTCTTTGCCCTTGCCAAGCCTAAAACTCCTATTTATTACCTATCTTTATTCCATTCTAGACCGAGCATCACTTCCTAACAAGTCTCCAATATCATCACTGTAAACCCCACAATGACTCAACTCGACATCCCCTCGGCCGCATCTCTGAGAATGGAAGTCCTCAACAAGCACCAGAGAATGCCTCTGCGCATCCTCACCTTCAACGTTCGCTACGCAACGAACAATCGTGAACACAATGAGAAACCATGGGATGTGCGCCGGCCTAAGCTCATCAATCAATTGAACTTCGTTACCGCCGGCCATGAAAGCCCCTTCATTTGCCTCCAGGAATGTCTCAACCACCAGGTCAACGAGATCCAAGAGGATCTGGGCTCTGATTGGAAACATGTTGGCCGTGGACGCGGAGAGAAACCCGAGGACGGGGAGTTTTCTCCGATTTTCTATCGCAATGATGTATGGAAGAACGTACGCAAGGAGGTCCGATGGCTGAGCAAGACACCCGAGAAGCCCTCTCGCGGTTGGGATGCAGTCCTGAACCGAATTGTCACAATGGGAGAATTCGAACACCGAGTCACAGGTACCCGTGTCGTAGTATTCAGCACGCATTTCGACCACATCGGTGTCAAGGCCCGTCAGCACAGTGCCGAGCTCCTAATCAAGTTCGCCAAAGAATGGGGTCAAGCAGGCGACAAGAAGGCGTCAGCCGTCCTCATCGGCGGCGACTTCAACAGCGAGCCCGAGGATGGCGCGTACAAGACAATCACGGCGTCTGGGTCAGGCATCTCTGACGTGTCGGACCTGGTGCCCAAGCATAAACACTACGGCAACGAAACGACGTACACGAGCTTCGGGGAGGGGTGGGAACCCTCGCGTATCGACTTCCTGTTCATCCAGGAGCCGAGAACAGCTCATGTAAAGACCTTTGGGGTTCTGGCGAATGGGTTTGATGATGGCGTTCGTGTTTCTGATCACCGACCTGTCGTGTCAGACTTGGACATTGTGGTTTGATCGGGCACAGAGTGGTACTGTGCCCAACGTGAGTGCAGTCTGTGATAAGTTGACATATGCTTCTTCAGACAGTTACAGAGTGCCAATAGCTAAATACCTCAATTATGGTGGATGTATGTTTGATGAGGATGCCGTGGCGCTGGCTTCACTGCATATATGACAACAAGACAGCAGAGACATTTGCTGGACACCGTTGTCGTGGCCTCCGGAATACTCATACACCAAGAGTTGTCCCACGTTATAGTTTGATATTTGACAGACACTTGAAACATATCTGATTACTGATAGTCGGATGAACAGCCCTCGACTGCTATCTTTGCACATCAATTCTCTAGCGGCTATACAAGTCCGTTAACAGCCACCGTGAGCATGTAACTCGCTCTCAATGTATGACGAGATTGAGCACCACCTTTTGGATCCCACGCCATCGATCGTAGAGTCACTGCATCGACTGCAGCTGATACGATTGGGTAGCTACCCGTTCTCGCATCCATCCTTTCAACCGCAGTGCCATGCAAGCTAGCAGAACGGGAAACATGCATAACCATAGATATCACGGTGTTGATCATAACCAAGCACAGATAGCAACTCGGCGAGTAATACGCATCTCGCTATCGCAGACTTACATCTTCTTGGCCGAGCATCGAAACTGACCTATCAAGGACAAAACAACGTAACCGTGGCTGGCTGCCTGGGCGAGACACCATGCCAATGAGGCATGTCCGAGATGGGAATCGTCGCAGGATGAGGCTCTGCTCGGCAAAAACGAATATGGTCCCCATGTTTGGATGCATTGAGGGGCAAAACCCAAAAAGCGGTGTGTGGAAGATGGTGGAGGAGAAGAGGGGTTTGGGGCGCTCTCCAACTTCACGCTGTGGTGGTTCGCAGCGCCGACGGTTGAGTTCGGGGACACGATAGATACCGTCGTTCTCTGAGTGTGCTAAACTTGACCACAAGTCGAAAACAGTAGATTTGACAAAGGAGCGGTCGCCTCCACTGATCTTCAAGCGGTGCTATGCAACATGGGATTTCATGCAGCGATATGCAACCACAAGGAGCTATTGTTGTCTCAAGTGTATTCTTGAAGATATTCCAGGCGAGCCGTTATACGCGGCCCCAGGAATAAGATACTAGGAAGACCTGGCCGCGGTCTAGTATCGGATGCTTGTGCCATTGATGGTTGCAATTATGCTTGTCATCCATAAGAACAGACTAATATAGTTGTACTACCCACTGTAGTTCAGAACTAGTTTGACTCGTGAGAGAAGGGAGAACTGGCAGTCATCGGAGTACGAGATTGATTGAGATTCACGATATGTTGCTTGTCAAGTTGTTTCAACTTGATCTGTACAGAACTGCCTCAACTGGCCACTGGGAGCCGCATTCATACACGCATATTCTGATGGTAACCACACATGATTAGACACAACCTCAGTGAATGGCCGGAATAGTGAACTAATCATGCCGGCTGACGGCCCTGTAGAGCTGCGTCAATGCCTTGGATGCACGTCTAGCCTATCCCCACACAATCTGAAAGCCAAGGCAAGCCATCCGAGGGAACCCTGGCTGAAAGGTGTCCCCGTCTGGCTTAGCGAGCAGCAGCTTCGAACCCGGCAATTCACAAACTGGAGATGCTCAATCATCTTCGTGCCTGTCAAGATAGAGCGACGGCAACACAGCAGCGAGCTTGTAACAGTCCCAGAGATCTTGGGAAACACAGACTGTCAGCGTGGCATGTATAAGCAGACACGAAGCCAATCAACAACCTAGAGTTGACCGAATATTGCATGGAGGTCTTAAATCCGAGACATTGACATGAGAAGTTGGTGGGCGAATGTGCAAAGCAAAGGGTAAACATGAGGTTAGAGGGTGCAAGGTGATGGCCGTGCAGGGGCGTGGATAGGGACGACAGATGTCGATTATTGGACGGGTAGATCGAATAAGAGTTAGCAGCGTGTCCCCTCTCGATTGCGACTCATCGAGGTCAGCTGATAAAGATGTCACCGACTCAGTACAGTATCAAAATTACTCAATGTCAGTTGTCTGAGAGCGCTGGCTGCTTGGTAATCTGGCACAGCAAAAACGGCGACGGAGTCACAATTGTATGGATGTGTTGTTGTTCTCGAAGCCGCCGTCCGAATCTAGGTTGGAGTATGAAACAAAAACAACTCACATGAAATGTTTTAGAGCGATCCTGTGCTGGTTGTTCGTCGGTGGTAGGACGGAGCTGGGCGCGGAAGGACAAGGAGGTGAAGCCGGAGAGAGTGGAGTCGCTCGCCCCGGGGCGGCTCGGACGCTGACCCACCAATTCCAGGCCGGGCAGGAAGTTGTGTTGGACACGTATACATGCCGTGACGAGTCGTGCGACACGATGCTTGAACGGAGGCTGGGCCGGATCGCAAGGAATCAACAGGGCAGCATCGCCGAGCGCGGGACCAACCGCCCGAACTTGGTCATGGAGAGGTTCCGTGGCCGTTGTATATGGCCGCTGGAGGTCAGGCACCAGGCCCGTGCAAGCATCAAGCATGGATGGTCATTGCGGCAAAGCTATCTACCTATAATACACCTGTCAAATATGTAGAAACGTCAGCGCCGCAAGCGCGATGAAACAAGTGACAGCACACTTGAGCAATTTCATTCTTTGCCTTTTGAGGAGGAATCGCAGAGAAATGAAAAGAGGCACTATCACAAGTAAACGAAACACATTCTTGCTCCTGCTATGAGTCAACTTTACAATAACCTCAAAACTTAGACGGCCAAGCCCGGAGCCTCAACTCAATCGCGATAACCAGTCACAAGTCCCAGACATGGATGGCGGACAGCTTGTCACGACCAGGTTTAAGCAGCAGTGCTTCGATATCCCACGTGTACCCCGCGCTGCACTCACGTCTGGCATTAACTTGGTGTAGATCGGGTTTATTGTTGGTACCCGAGCAAGGGAATTGAGCCAGCTTGGGCAAAGGTCTACGCCCAGTTAGGCACGAAGGTGAAGAAGGCCCCGGGGGCGGGCTAAACACGGCACTTTGGTGGAGGCGTAGATCAACGGCGACCATGAGAAGTCGTGACGGCGTTTTACGCCCCTCTTGAGGATAATCGGGCATCTCTCAGCTCTGTACGGTAGTACGAGGTTCAATAATCATGATTGATTTCTCAGAGGCACAGCCGTTTGGCGAGTTCGGCATGGCTATCCTACTCTGTGTATCTATCTTGTCCTACCTCGTCAAGCCCTTGTGCCATGTGTACACAAGCCCGATCTGCCTAGAAGAGCGGTTGGGATTCGGGCCTGTCATTTACCTGTCACCTATCGGGAATGATCCATCTAACGGCGAACAACCCTGTTATGTTTCTTGTTGTTTCCTCGAGATCCTGGACGGAGCAAAGTCTGTAGCCAGCCGCTTACAGTGCTGAGTGCAGTATTCGAAGCAGTTCTGTTCTCTGGTACGAAACCACAATTCCTCAAGGGTGAGCCACACTCCTTCTTTTCTTCATCTGGGAGGGGTGTGCCATCAGCCTCGTTCAGGTGTGCAATGCGGGTTTTGACACCGGATATCGCTGGTGACTGGCAGACAGCGAAGGCGAGGAAGATTCGAAAAGAATCGTTGGACCAAAGGCTCTGAACAAGATCCACAGTTGGGCCTGACTGCTTGGGACTGGCGCCAGTCATTCAAAGGTATTCCCTGTAAGATAACACCCAGACCCGCCCGAAAGTCTCTCAACAATCCCTCAAATGCGGGCTTTCAGGGCACCATCTGGGGTCGCGTCGACAGATCAGATCCATTCTCGGCGCAGAGGGCTGGGTCGGGTTGCTGGGTCGCTAGGATTCGGGACTGGAAAGCGTCTAAGTTAAGGTAGTTAGCGGGCAGCTTTTATCGACAGCGAGCCAGTGATTAACCGCCTCACTTGCGGAGGATGAATGAATGAATATATGTATGTGTATATGGCTTAGCGACTGTTTGCTGGTGTTTTGCATCGCGAATGTTTCACAATCTGGAACAACTCACATGACAATTCAATGAATTGCCAGGGTCCATGTGTAATCATGACATAGATTGGTCTGAATTGATGGCTGAAGTCGGTGAAAATGAGCCAGATCTTGGGGTTTGGTGGCTAGGTAGGTAGTTACCTCTAGCCATCATCGATAATGCGCTTCTAGTTTCGATATCGTGACCATATCAACGGCTAAGAGTAGTCGACGAGACTAGAAAGAAGAGATTTTCCATCTAAAAGACCATATCGACCGACAATCGTTTCGGCCGTTGAATCAATACAGGCATACCCCAGCATGGTTTTGAGAGTAACTCGAAGCTTAGTGAAAACTCCATCATCCAGCTCGCTTGCTTGTTGGTGGTCGTGAGCGGGATGGCTCCATAATCCATTCCATTCAGCACCACGTCCATCAAAGCACAACACAGCAAGAGTGAGGACCCTGGTTTGAGTACAGTAGCCACCCCCACCTCTTCAATTTCTGGCATGACTGTTGTCTATGGTATTTTGAGTTTACAATATTCAGAAGGGAATGGTAGACGGGAATTTTGGAGTGAGGAAGAGAAGAGAATCTGGGGCAACTACCTACTAATGTTGCTTACCTAGGTAGGTAGCTGAGCAGGAGAAAATGCCAACTGCCAACGCATTGAGTGAGGCGGGCCGGAGCGAGAGACCCTCACCTCACCTCAAGGCTCCCCTGCCACCCTCTGAAGTGTCCATCTGACGAATACGATACAGCGCACTCAGGAGTCATTGAATGAGTCGGGAAGTAAGAGGCGGGAAGCATGAACGAACGGACGGATGACTATGTATGTTTGTGGCTGCTGTGTTAATAATAGTGCACGTAGTGATCCGTTGCTGGATGAACGAGGATAGGTAGATCGAGTCTGTGTCTGTCTGTCTGTCTCACTGGCTGACTTTTTTTCTGGTGCTGATGAATCAAGATACTGGTATTTTGGGCAAACCGAAAGAGTAAAAACAGACGGCAACCAATCTCTATCTGCGTCTTGTTGTGCTTTTGTGTCAGTGCCTTCGTCATTGCTCTCAGCGACTTGACGTGGTTGATTTGATTTGATTTGATTTGACTGACTGACTGACTGACTGACTGCAGTGTGCAGTTCCATTGCTGTGCTGGCTCCAGCGTTGAGTCGCTTGATTGATCGTCCATCGTCCCGTGGTGTAGAGCCACCCCCTCCTTTTGACGAGATTCTCCCTTGCTTCGTCTAGAGTCGCACCTTGAGGTGAGTTTACTTACACGCCCATCCACACTCTCTCAATCTTTCTCATTTCCCTCCTCCTTGTCTGTCAATTGTGAAGAGTTTTCTATCACTTCAAGCTCGAGGTGTCGAGCCTTCTGTGGCAGAACCTAATTCTCGTTGCTCACATGACTACTTGTTGGGCTCAAATCAAATAGCCTCTCATCCATGGCTGGCTCAATCTACCAAAACATCAACAGCCACAACGGCCCTGGGTGGTAATAGTGCTGCATTACCACTAAAACTACCGGTAACAGATGGATCTGAATACCTACCTGCACCCCCCCACACTCTGACTGAGTGAGTCTGAGGTGCTTCAGAAAATGCTGAACACCCCCCCCCATAGCGTCACTGTAGCTGGGTACTGGCGGTTGGCGAGGACTTGGAGTTTGCCGTGAGGGAAGCACCGTAGCGGAAGAGTTACCTCGGCTGCGGTTCATTACGCGAATAAGAGGCGTATCTTCCTCGCTGTCACTTCCATATCGACCATCTTCGCTACCTGAATGGTCGGGACTTTGATATTCAGGAGGCGGGTTCGTCGCATCCTCGAGATGCAGGTGCAGGGGGTTGTGGTCGTGCGTCTCCTGTTGAGGTACGACATTGCTGCTAGCTTCGCCGTTCTCCTCGTTGGGTACAAAATGAGCCAAAGAAATATCGGT